>NW_025537761.1:0-28016 GCF_020615455.1 Coregonus clupeaformis | reverse complement strand
AGGGTCATGGTCCTGCTGGAAGGTGAACCTCCGTCCCAGTCTCAAATCTCTGGAAGACTGAAACTGGTTTCCCTCCAAGAATTTCCTGTCACGGTTTCGGCCCGAGGCTGCCTCTCTCCCTTGTTCGGGCAGGCTTCGGTGTTCGTTGTCTCTCCCGGAGTACTAGCTGCCACCGTTGTATGTTTCATGTTCGTTTGCTTTTGTCTGAGTGTTGTCACACCTGTTTTCAGTTAGTGTCATTAGTGTCCTATTTAGTTCCCGTTGTGTGTGTCGGTGTTGTGTGTTATTGTTTTGTGTCAGACGTGTTTTCGCTCGGTTGGCTTTCTCTCCACTGCGCTGGAGTTTCGCACATGTTTGTCAGCTGTTTATTCCATTTCGCCTTCGTGCGTATTTCGCCTTCGGGCAAGTGTTGTCCGTTTGCCGTGTTCCGGCTCAATACAAGTTTATTGGATTATCCGTCTCGTCCTGCATTTGATTCCGCCACTGCACCTGCAGCACGCCTTGACAGAATAATACACCACCTATGAATCAGCAGGAGCCGCAGCAGCCCAGGCGACTCTGGAGGACAGGGTCCGGGAGCAAGGGGGACCAGATCCTGCAGATGGGACCGCACTGCAGGAGGTGATCACCACCATCCGAGGCTGGGGGCGCCTCCCGCCACCCTCCGTGCCAGCACCATCGGCCAGTCCAGCCTAGTCCCCACCAGAACCCGAGAGTCCGACTCTCGCTCCCGAGGGCTTACGAGGGGACCGCGGCCGGGTGCCAGGGTTTCCTTCTCCAGGTGGAGCTGTACCTGGCCACCGTGCATCCGGCGCCCTCTGGGACATGAGAGCGTGTCCGCCTGATCTCCTGCCTGTCCGGGGAAGGCGTTGGAATGGGCCAACGGAGTGGAGGGAGGATCGCGCGACACCATCACGTACAACGAGAGTTCTCCCCGCCGCTTCAGGCGGTGTTTCTCATCCCGGGAGAAAGCGGCGGGGGGAGCGTCTGGTCTTTCTCCGGCAGGAGGAGGAGTGCTCAGGAGTTCGCCCTCGAATTCCGTACTCTAGCGGCTAGATGCAGGGTGGAATGATCGGGCCCTCGTCGATCACTACAGATGTAGTCTACGAGAGGACGTCCGTCGGGAGCTGGCCTGTAGGGACACCAGCCTCACGTTCGACCAGTTGGTCGACATGTCCATCAGGCTGGATAACCTGCTAGCTACCCGCCGGCGTTCCGAGGGGGTCCGTCCATTTCACCCTCCAGCGCTTCCGAGCCGTGCCCCATGGAGCTCGGGGCGCTGGCGCTAGAGAGAGGAGGAGTCGGCTTACTAGGGGGTCCATCCCTTGCACCAACTGTGGTCGGGGAGGACACACCGCGGCCTAGGTGCTGGGGATGGCCTCCTAGGGGAGAGGACGACAGGTCCCGCACTGGGGGATTCCCTCCAGGTGAGTAGGCGCCCCACTCACCCAGAGCTCTCTGTTGCACATTTTTGTATGCCTGTGCGTTTTTCCACAGGTAGCACCTCATTCCCAGCATAAGGCGCTGGTAGATTCAGGCGCGGCTGGGAATTTTATTGATAAAAGTTTTGTTTAAGCGTTAGGGATTCCCCTTCTTCCTGTTGATGTCCCTTTCCCCGTTCATGCCCTAGATAGCCTCCGTTGGGTGCGGGCTTGATCAGGAGGTCCGGCGCCACTTAGGATGTGTGCGCAGGGGGTCATCAGGAGATGATTCAGCTATTCCTGATTGACTCTCCTGCGTATCCGGTGGTGCTGGGCGTGCCCTGGTTGAGTACCCATAACCCATCCATTTCGTGGCAGAGAGGGCTCTGATGGGTGGTCTGCTCAGTGTGTGGGTAGATGTTTGGGCGTTTCCGTAGGGGCTACCTCGGTGGAGAGTCCAAACCAGGTGCCCGCATTCACGTTTCCCCCTGAGTATGGGGATTTGGCTATTGCGTTTAGTAAGGCGAGGCGACGCGGTTGCCGCCCCATAGGCAGGGGAGATTGTGCGATAGACCTCAGGCAGGAGCTGCGCTCCCACGGAGCCATGTGTATCCTCTGTCTCAAGAGGAGAAGAAAGCTATGGAGACTTACATAGACGATCTCTGAGACAAGGATACATCGGCCTTCCACTTCCCCTGCGTCCTCGAGTTTCTTTTTTTGTGAAGAAAAAGGATGGTGGTTTCGCGCCCGTCACGATTACCGTGGTCTCAATCAGATTACGGTGAAGTACAGTTATCCTCCCGCTGATTGTGACCATGACTGAGTCGATTGCATGGGCGCGTTTCTTCACTAAATTAGATCTCAGGAGCGCGAAACTTGTGCGCATCAGGGAGGGCGATGAATGGAAGACAGCCTTTAGTACCACCTCGGGCCATTACGAGTATCTGGTCATGCCATACGGGTTAATGACGCTCCGTCAGTTTTCCAATCATTCGTGGATGAGATCTTCAGGGACATGCAGGGGCAGGGGGGTGGTTGTGTACATTGATGACATTCCGTGTACTCGCCTACCCGTGTCGAGCATGTGGCCCTGGTGCGTAGAGTGTTGCGGAGGCTGGTGGAGCACGACCTGTATGTGAAGGCAGAGAAGTGTCTGTTTTTCCAGGAGTCGGTCTCCTTTTTGGGGTATCAGTTGTCTCGTCAGGGGTGAAGATGGAGGTAGACCGGGTGTCAGCCGTGCGTAATTGGCAAACACCAACCACTGTGAAGGAGGTGCAGCAGTTTTTGGGGTTTGCAATTACTACCGGAGGTTTATCCGGGGGTTTTGGACAGGTGGCAGCTCCCATCACGTCTCTTTTGAAGGGGGTCGGTGCGTCTGCAGTGGTCGGCCGAGGCGGACAGGGGCGTTTGGGAGGCTGAAGGACCTGTTTACCTCGGCCCGGTGCTGCCATCCGGATCCCTCTTTGCCGTTCCAGGTAGAGTGGACGCGTCAGAGGCGGTCTAGGAGCCGTGCTTTCACAACGGTCTGGCGCGCCACCTAAACTCCGCCCCTGTGCTTTTTATTCTAAGAAGCTCGTCCGGCGGAGCGGAACTATGAGCGTAGGGGACAGGGAGCTGTTAGCCGTGGTACAGGCTCTAAAGGTGTGGAGGCACTGGCTTGAGGGGGCTCAACACCCTTTCCCTCATTTTGACGGACCACCGTAACCTGGAGTACATCCGGGCGGCGAGGAGGCTGAACCCTCGCCAGGCAAGATGGAATATGTTCTTGACCAGGTTTACTTTTAAGATCACGTACATCCCTGGGTCACAGAATGGTAAGGCAGATGCGCTGTCTCGGCGTATGACCGGGAGAGGTCCGTGGAGCCCACTCCCATACTGCCGGAGTCGTGTCTGGTGGCACCGGTAGTGTGGGAGGTCGAGTGCTGAACTCGGCCGGCGTTACGCACCGACCTAGTCCACCACGTGCCCGGAGGGTCGGAGATGCGTTCGCTCGAGGTTCGGGATCGATTGATCTATTGGGCTCACCGTCACCCTCCTCTGGACATCCGGGTATCGGCCGGACAGTGCACTGTCTTAGTGCCAAGTACTGGTGGCCCACGTTGGCAAGGGATGTGAGGGTTTATGTTTCCTCCTGCTCGGTGTGCACCCAGTGTAAGGCGCCTAGACATCTGCCTAGGGGTAAGTTACTACCCCTGCCCGTGCCACACGACCATGGTCCCACCTCTCGGTGGATTTCCTTACTGACCTTCCCTCGTCACAGGGGAATACCACTATACTGGTCATTGTGGACCGGTTTTCTCAAAGGCCTGTCGTTTGCTCCCCATGCCGGGCCTTCTACCGCCCTGCAAACTGCCGAAGCCCTATTCACCCATGTGTTCCGGCACTACGGGGGGGTACCCGAGGATATTGTGTCTGATCGGGTCCCCAATTTACCTCCAGAGTCTGGAGGGCCTTTATGGAGCGGTTGGGGGTCTCGGTGAGCCTCACCTCGGTTACCACCCGGAGAGTAATGGGCAGGTGGAACGTGTAAACCAGGATGTGGGCAGGTTTCTTAGAACATACTGCCAGGACCGGCCGGAGGAGTGGGCAAGATACGTTCCTAGGCCGAAATGGCCCAGAATTCCCCTACGCCATTCCTCCACTAACCTAACCCCTTTCCAATGTGTGTTAGGTTACCAGCTAAGTTCTGGCACCCTGGCAGCAGAGCCAGATCGAGGCTCCCCTGCGGTGGATGAGTGGGCGAGCGCTCGGAGGAGACATGGAACGCTGCACACGTCCACCACTGCAGCGGGCCCTCCGACGTCATAAGGCGCGCTGATCTCCACCGCAGTGAGGGACCGGTGTACGCACCTGGTGATCGAGTCTGGCTCTCTACCAGAAACCTACCCCTCCCGCCTGCCCTGTCGAAACTGGGTCGGCGGTTTGTAGGGCCATTTAAAGTCCTGGGAAGGTTGAACGAGGTGTGTTATAAATTACAGCTACCTGTTGAATATAAAAGTATTAACCCCTCGTTCCATGTGTCCCTTCTCAGGCCGGTGGTAGCTGGCCCACTCCAAGACAGTGAGATCAGGACTCCTCCGCCCCCATTGGACATCGAAGGGGCACCGGCGTACTCCGTGAGGTCCATCTTGGATTCGAGACGTCGGATGGGGGTCTCCAGTATCTAGTGGAGTGGGAGGGGTACGGTCCGGAGGAGCGGTGCTGGGTGCCGAGGGGAGACATTTTGGACCCGTCTCTCCTGACCGAATTCCATCGTGGCACCCGACGCGCCCTCCGCGTCCTCCGGGTCGTCCCGAGGCGGAGTCAGCGCCGTCTGGAGCTGCGCGTCAAGGGGGTACTGTCACGGTTTTCGGCCGAGGCTGCCTCTCTCCCTTGTTCGGGCAGGCTTCGGCGTTCGTTGTCTCCGGAGTACTAGCTGCCACCGTTGTATGTTTCATGTTCGTTTGCTTTTGTCTGAGTGTTGTCACACCTGTTTTCAGTTAGTGTCATTAGTGTCCTATTTAGTTCCCGTTGTGTGTGTCAGGTGTTGTGCTATTATTGTTTTGTGTCAGACGTGTTTTCGCTCGGTTGAGCTTCTCTCCACTGCGCTGGAGTTTCGCACATGTTTGTGCGCTGTTTGTTTTCCATTTCGCCTTCGTGCGTATTTCGCCTTCGGGCAAGTGTTGTCCGTTTGCCGTGTTTCGGCTCAATACAAGTTTATTGGATTATCCGTCTACGTCCTGCATTTGATTCCGCCACTGCACCTACAGCACGCCTTGACATTTCCCTGTATTTAGAGCCATCCATCATTCCTTCAATTCTGACCAGTTTCCCAGTGAGAGGTGTTGGGTTTGCATCAGACATAGCATTTTCCTTGATGGCCAAAAAGTTCAAATGTAGTCTCATCTGACCAGAGTACCTTCTTCCATATGTTTGGGGAGTCTCCCACATGACTTTTGGCGAACACCAAACATGTTTGCTTATTTTTTTCTCTAAGCAATGGCTTTTTTCTGGCCACTCTTCCGTAAAGCCCAGCTCTGTGGAGTGTACGGCTTAGTGGTCCTATGGACATATACTCCAATCTCCACTGTGGAGCTTTGCAGCTCCTTCAGGGTTATATTTGGTCTCTTTGTTGCCTCTCTGATTAATGCCCTCTTTGCCTGGTCCGTGAGTTTTGGTGGGCGGCCCTCTCTTGGCAGGTTTGTTGTGGTGCCATATTCTTTCAATTTTTAATACTGGATTTAATGGTGCTCCGTAGGATGTTCAAAGTTTTGGATATTTTTAACCCTTAACCCTGATCTGTATTTCTCCACAACTTTGTCCCTGACCTGTTTGGAGAGCTCCTTGGTCTTCATGGTGCTGCTTGCTTGGTGGTGCCCCTTGCTTGAGTGGTGTTGCAGACTCTGTGGCCTTTCAGAACAGGTGTATATATACTGAGATCATGTGACAGATCTTGTGACATTAGATTGCACACAGGTGGACTTTATTTAACTAATTATGTGACTTCTGAAGGTAATTGGCTGCACCATATCTTATTTAGGGGCTTCATAGCAAAGAGGGTGAATACATATGCACGCACCACTTTTCCGTTATTTATTTTGTATAATTTTTTGAAACAAGTTATTTTTTATATTTCAGTTCACCAATTTGGTCTATTTTGTGTTTGTCCATTACATGAAATCCAAATAAAAAATCAATTTAAATTACATGTTGTATTGCAACAAAATAGGAAAACCGCCAAGGGGGATGAATACTTTTGCACAGGCACTGTAGGGCTCTGGTCAAAGTAATGCACTACGTAGAGAATATGGTGCCATTTGGGACACAACCATATTTTACAGTATAGCACATTTATTCAACTGATATGTCTTGAAATGGTGTGTGAAGCAATCTGACATGTAAACTGAATTCTTTTGATGTTCCATTTTTTTATGCACTAGCAAACCCGTTAATTGGCTTCTGAAATCAATGATAATGTAATTATCAGCTGCTTCATTAAAAGTAGACTGTAAAATACCATCAAAGAGTGGGCCCATAAAAAAAACCTGCATCCAATGACATGTTCAATGAAAATATCACTTGATTTCTATATGGTCTGTACTGCTCAATAGATAACTTTTCAAGAGTCAAGTTATGTTGCTAATATGGTAGCCACAGTATGCACGTTACAAAGTTATGCTTTAATTAACCAACTGGTAATTAGGTACTTATTTTAACAAGCAAACAAGGTTTACCAGCACATCAACAGAGGCAGCATGCATCAAATGACCATTAGCAGACTTACTGTAGTGCTCCTCTGTGATCTCCATGCTCTTGAAGCCCTTTTGGTAGAACCAAGAGACCACGGGCGCCGGAGAGCGATGACATAACACACCACCTCTGCCACCTCGCCGTGACGGAACTCCTGGGGGACCTCACGTCGTGGACGTCAGCTTCTCTGTCACATAGGAAGTGAGGTAACAGGAAGTGAAGTCACATTAGAGACATGTCTTTCCAAAAGAGGTTATGTTCCAATATTCACACAAGTATACCATTTAGAATGCATAGCCAATACATCGCCTCATTCTAGAAGTAGTATGCGAGGGTGGACTTTGGAACAGAGCCCAAGTAATGTGTATTGATTGAGGTACTGATAGATTGATTTAGTGATTAATGGAATGACCATGAAACAAGAAGAGGTGTCTGTTTGTGTAATGTATTAGTTTCCAATCATAAAGCTGGCTATGCTACATCCACCATGTTGATTGCTCCCCCTGCATGTTTTCATTTCTTGCCGTAGCACTTGACAGCTGATTACTCATTACTAAGATTTGATTATTTCAATCAGCTGTGTACTGCTAGGGCAAAAACTAACGTACACCCAGGGGGGCCCCAGGACCCGAGTTTGGGACACCCTGAAGTGGAGTACAGAGTAAACTCCATTCTATAGAACAAACTGTTCTACTTATTGTCTATGGTTCTACACCACTGAAACAACTCAGATTCTATGTGCTCTAAAATAGTCCCATAAACATTCCCACAGCATATTGAATGAATCCTACCACCCCGAAAGTTCTGTTTGTAATCAAATGATTGATTTAACTTGTGTCGGTCTAAAGCTGTGGCACCTGTCTGACAAGCCCTGGCAGGTGTTTGATAGATTACACCTGGGGAAAGCTGACCTGGGACCTGCGCTTCTATTCTCTTAAAAAACACTCCACCACCCTCTCAGAACCCGTCGTGCTGGCTAGTGTCGTCGACTTATCACACGGCGTGTGTGTGTGTATGGCGTATGGAGAGAAAGAGTAGAGTGTGCATGCATGCGTGTGTGTGTGGCACGTGGAGTGTGTAACACCATCGGGTTATCCACTGCGTGTGGCGAAACTAAAGCGCGCATAAATCACATGCATGGCCCTATTTATTTCAGTCCCTTCCAGTAGATCACTCTGCAACCTAGCACATTAGCATTTTGCAATGTGATTTATGTCAGGCGGCTCTCCAAAACGTGCTTTTTTCTCCTCGCCGCTCTTTAAAGTGCCTTGCATCCTACTGACTCTGAATGTGAGATTCAAACCTCCTCATCTGCTGGTTTAATTCCACGGCACGTTTTCATTTTCTCAATCCGTCGATTGGTCTCTCTCTCACTCTCTCCTCTCTCTCTGTGTCTCATTTCCTCACCCCCTCTCTTGTGCTCTGTCATTCCCTTTAATCCCTTACCCCTCGCTCTCATTCTCTCCCTCTCCTTCTCTCACTACCTCTCTCTCAAATTCACTCACCTCTCTCTCTCCATCTTTCTCTCTCTCTGCCCTCTATTTAATTCCCTCACTCCCGCTTTCTCGTATTCTCTCTCTCTCTCTCACCCCCCTCCTTCCCCCAGTTCTCTCCCTGGGATTCAAACATGTTGTTTGTCCCTTGTTCTCCCGCTACTTGTTTTCATTTCCCATCTCCTTTGCCGTTACCCTGCTCAACAAGAAAATCTGTGAGAGAAAACAAATCCTCTCGTGTTACAGTCTACCGCTCGCTTGACACAGTCAAATTGGTAACACAGTGAGCATTTCTCTTCCACGTCATTTTGCCCACATAGCTGCAAGGGTAACTGTCAAAGTGGGGTGACATGCCAATTTTCTTGGAGCTCCCTCCAGGTGGGACATCGATCTGCCTACTCTGTAATGGGTCTCTGTTGGCGTGCTCAAAGATTGACTCTGGGAACTCTATACCTATCAATTACTCAGCAGTGCGGATAATTATAGTCCTTCAACCGTGAACTATAATAAAGCTATAATTTGAGTTTGAATATGGATAGCTTTCGTCAGGTTGTCGATGTACTGAACACATATGATAATGTCAAGACGTGTGCACGTGTGTGTGTGTGTGTGTTGACATCTTTGCGGAATGTCACAACTCACAAATGGTAATGTACAGCACATTTAAAGTTGACGTCCATTTTTCATAACGTGGTGTTTATCACAAGAAGATCACGTTCGGTATCGACCTGATGGGTGCTGGGTACATTATGCCTGCCCAAGCCCTTTAGGTGACTATCTCCCTGTTACTAGTTGAACGGTGGCTGACTGACGTTGTCATGGATGGGGTGCATGTGTGTGCATATGTACATACACACACAGTACACACACCACACCGGTGATCAAATCAGCGTCTGCCAGATGGCTGCGGCAGAACTCCTCTGTGTGTCACGTCTCATTAACAGCCACAGCAGAAGATTCCCTCTCCCATACGATTGGGCCTCCTCCGTCGCCTACACACATTCAGTACTATCCATCACACACACACGCCGGACCCAGCGAACATTCACTACACTCTTTAATGGGCAAGTGGGCAATGGAATATAAATATGGTGTATCTTTAGCGATCTAACAGAGGAGACGGCGATGTATTCAACTCATGTCTTTGTATATCTGAAGGACCTGGAATGGATACAGAGGGAATGCAGAGAGTGTGGTGTGTGTGTGTGAGTGTGAGTGGAGTTAACCTATAGCCTATATCAATCTACCTCTGTTACAGATGCATGTAATTGACACTCACGGTACATCTCCAGCACCATGTTGGCCTCCTGCGTCTGTCCCTGGCTCGGTGGCCTTGCAGCGTAGATGCCCGCATCCTCCACTACAGCGTTGTAGATGGTCAGCCTGGAGCTGTCCTCCCCGGTGTGCAGGGCCACACGCTGGGACGACACGATGCACTCCCCCGGGGTTAAACCACTCCAGCTTCACCCGGCTCGCCGATCACTGGTGGGAGAGAGATAACTTATAGGTAACATTAAGGAACTGTAAAAAGAACCAAGACAAGCCGTAGACTCTAGAGCAGTATTTCCCAAACCTCCCCTTGAGTACCCCACCATTAGCTCCACTTATATATTCACAAGCACACTTGAAATAAATTGTAACCTAATCAGCCCTTGTTCAACATGGGAAAGATTTGCTTCTTTGAAATTTGATAAACTTGTTATCCCACTTTGGAGACAAGTAGGAGAAAAATGCAGTTGAATGATTTTCACACTTTCTAGTCTTTTTGTTTACGCCCATTCAGCATCGTTCACACCCTCTTAAGCCTCAGCCCCACCCATCTCTTTAAGAATACACATGTACTGTAAAGACTTCGAGTCAGCATGGCATTGTCCTCCAGAAAGTAGTCTCTCTATTATCCCCCTCCATTATCTCAGCCAATCATTGATCCTACCTCGCTCCTATATAGCTCAGTGCTTTCTCCTTGGCTAAACTAGGCTAATAATGTAACATTTTTATTAATGTTACTTAATAATACGTCTGTAAATGAAGGGTATTAAACTCAACCTCCTTACTACACACACTTGCCCGCCTGCACGCCAACCCACCCACACACACGCACATGCACATGAACGCGCACGCACACACAGAGTAAGTAATCAAATGTCTCGCCTTGGCCTGATTAATATGCAATTCCTGTTTTGGCTGCATAGCTAGCCACTTTTTCAACAAGGGCCACAAGGGGTGGAGGTGCCAGGTATGCATACTACAGTTGTCTTCATCTGTAAATCACACTACTGGAGGGCCAACGCCCCCAGTGTGGAGCACCGCTCCTCTGCCTATCAATCAGCAGGCCTGGGCACCTAAAGTGAAAATCTCTCCCAGGGGAGGGTAGTGAGGTCAGGGGCTGGACAGGAGAGTGACTGGGGCATGGTGGAGAGGTGGAGGGGCTTTGGATCCACATAACCATAATCAAGAGGTGAAGAAAGGTGGCTTGTGGCTGTGATTGTCTGAGTGTAACAGGATCTTCACGGTGTTAATTGCCAGCAACTATCGTGAAATAACACAAATCAAAATGTTCACACTTTTAAAGTGTTAGTTTCATCAGCTACTGTACAAACATGATGTAAAATGATGAAAAAGGGGGGTTTCGTGCTATGCAACAGGTGTAGAGGTGCTACTTTAAATTATCGAACAATGCATTGGAAGGTGATGTGCGACACGCTCTCACTTATAAAAACAAAATGTATTATCAATGCATAGTTAAACACACTCACACACATCTTGGCTGTAATTTATTCAACTCTACTGGTAGAGGCAAGGCGAGTCAGGAGATGTGTGTATAGTGGCATACAGTGTGTGTAGCCAAAACAAGTGTCGTGTGGGGAGAAATAATGTGTATGTGTGTGTACCCAGAAAGGGTGTGCAGCAAGATACACTACATTACCAAAAGTATGTGGATACCTGCTCGTCTAACATCTCATTCCAAAATCACGGGCATTAATATGGAGTTGGTCCCCCTTTTGCTTTCCACTAGATGTTGGAACATTGCTGTGGGGACTAGCCACAAAAGCATTAGTGAGATCGGGCACTGATGTTGGGCGATTAGGCCGGGCTCGCAATCGGCATTCCAATTCATCCCAAAGGTGTTCGATGGGGTTGAGGTCAGGGCTCTGTGCAGGACAATCAAGTCCATCCACACCGATCTCGACAAACCATTTCTGTATGGTCCTCGCTTTGTGCACAGGGGCATTGTCATGCTGAAACAGGAAAGGGCCTTCCCCAAAATGTTGCCAAGCACAGAATCGTCTAGAATGTCATTGTATGCTGTAGCGTTAAGATTTCCCTTCACTGGAAATAAGGGGCCTAGCCCGAACCATGAAAAACAGCCCCAGACCATTATCGCTCCTCCACCAAACTTTACAGTTGACACTATGCATTCGGGCAGGTAGCGTTCTCCTGGCATCCGCCAAACCAGATTCGTCTGTCGGACTGCCAGATGGTGAAGCGTGATTCATCACTCCAGAGAATGCATTTCCACTGCTCCAGAATCCAATGGCAGCGGCTTTACACCACTTCAGCCGACGCTTGGCATTGCGCATGGTGATCTTAGGCTTGATCTCAGCCATGGGCACTCATTTCATGAAGCTCCCGACAAACAGTTATTGTGCTGATGTTGCTTCCAGAGGCAATTTGGAACTCAGTAGTGAGTGTTGCAACTGAGGACAGACTATTTTTACATGCTACGCGCTTCAGCACTCGGCGGTCCCGTTCTGTGAGCTTGTGTGGCCTAACACTTTGCGGCTGAGCCGTTTCCACTTCACAATAACAGCACTTACAGTTGACCGGGAAGCTCTAGCAGGGCAGAATCTTGACGAACTGACTTGTTTTGTGTAAATCATTTTTCACCCTGTGGTATCTAGTGGACACCCAGTATAGCCCATTTTGCCTTTGTGGCAACTAGTGACAACCCAAGTCTGGAAATTTGAGACTGTGGATGCCGATGCGATAACAGTTACGGACAAGATTGAAGACAACTCGATTACATTTTAGAAACAAAGTCTTCAGAACAGGTAATAAAAATGTTGTACACCGGCTATAATTCTCGTTTTTAGATTGTAATAACAAATACTCACGTTGTTGTCAGCCAGAAAGGTAGCTAACATTAGCAATGTCAATGAGTCATGGGTAGACAGGATCCAGCTTTGATTCTCGAGAGCTATGGCTATAAATATGTTGTGTACTGATTGTAGAAGTGTAATTTTGACTATCATAGCTCTGCATTCATGGAAAATAACCTTGGCTTTGGCATGCATTCAGTCCACTGCCATTCTGACTCCTAGCTATACTAGCTAGCTAATAACATTACTGGGATGGCCCCTTGATTCTTGAGAGCTATGGCTATGAAGATGTTGTGTATGGATTGGAGAAGTGTCATACTCGACTCTTCTGCATGAAACTAATTATTGGTTATACATAAATACCATGTAGTGAACATTACAATACAATCCTAACACCAGTGTTGTGTACATGTTTTTTTATGTAGGATTCCAGTTTTGAAGAGCCACAGACCAGCCAGAGACACAGGCAGGGCTGCAGAAAGAATTGGATAGGAAGAACTTGAAAGGGCTGCCCGACTGCAAGAAATCAAATCAAATCAAATTTTATTTGCCACATGCGCAGAATACAACAGAGGTAGACATTACAGTGAAATGCTTACTTACAAGCCCTTAACCAACAATGCCATTTTAAAAGATATATATTTTTTAAGTGTTAAGTAAAAAATAAATAAAAGCAAACAACTAAAGAACAGCAGTAAAATAAAATAACAGTAGGGAGGCTATATACAGGGGGGTACCGGTGCAGAGTCAATGTGCAGGGACACCGGCTAGTCGAGGTAATTGAGATAATATGTACATGTGGGGTAGAGTTAACATGACTATGCATAAATAAAAGACAGAGTAGCAGCAGCGTAAAAGGTGGGGGGTGGGGGGGCAGTGTAAATAGTCTGGGTACCAATGATTAGCTGTTCAGGAGTCTTATTGCTTGGGGGTAGAAGCTGTTGAGAATTATTTTGGACCTAGACTTGGCGCTCCGGTACCGCTTGCCGTGCGGTAGCAGAGAGTACAGTCTATGACTAGGGTGGCTGCAGTCTTTGACAATTTTGAGGGCCTTCCTCTGACACCGCCTGGTATAGAGGTCCTGGATGGCAGGAAGCTTGGCCCCAGTGATGTACTGGGCCGTACGCACTCACCCTCTGTAGTGCCTTGCGGTCGGAGGCCGAGCAGTTGCCCTACCAGGCGGTGATGCAACCAGTCAGGATGCTCTCGATGGTGCAGCTGTAGAACTTTGAGGATCTGAGGACCCATGCCAAATCTTTTCAGTCTCCTGAGAATCGAACCCACAACCCTGGATATAATAATAAAGATACAATATTTTGTGAGTATTTTGTCTATATAATTTCATTATCAGTGCAGAACTGTAGTGTTGACATACACTGAGTGTGTCTTGGTTTATCAAGTGACACCCATAAAAGTTAATAGCTTTCACCTGGATTCACCTGTTTAGTCTGTCATAGAAAGAACAGGCATTCTTAATGTTTTGTATACTCAGTATATGATGAAAATATAACATCAATAACATGTATTATATTGTAATGAGTTCTAATAAATTGTAATATTTGGGTTTTACATCATACACATCTTTTTTACAACATCTTGTTGCCCTACGCATTCTCCACAGCTGGACAATGGTTACGAAGGTTGTAGTCAAGTGCTGCCAGTAGGGTTCCAGCCTCATAGACTGGAGGAGCGAAAGCAAACTGCATACATGAGTATGTGGTTCTAGAAGGACTACAGCTCAGATGTAGACCTAGATTAGGGTTGGCCTACTCCAGTCCTCGGGGGCCTGATTAGTGTCACACTTTTGCCTCAGCCCAGCTAACACACCAGACTCAATAATCAACAAATCATGATCTCCAGTTTAGAATGCAATTAGTTTAATCAGATGTGTTTGCTAGGGATGGGGGAAAAAGTGTGACACCAGTCCGACCCCTGAGGACTGGAGTTGCCCATCCCCTGACCTAGATAGACAACAAATCAAGCAAGCCCCATCAATCCTAATCTGGATTACGATTTTACCATTTGACAACTATGGCAGAATTGCGTTTGATGACCATCAGTCTTAGATTTCCAGGGTACATACATTCCGTTTACGATGAAGTGAGTAAGTATTTTAATAATTGGATAAGAAGGTTATTTAGGCAGAATGAAGAACTAATGTTTCCAATCATTCAAAATAATTTTATGTTACAGTCTTACACTCAATAAATACGTGTATCTTTTGGGCTAGGTTTGTCTATATCTCAACCAGACAGCTCAAATGGGGAATAACAGTAATCTCTGTGCAGTAGGCTAATATTGGGATAGTTACAGTACCTATGTCATCAATACTCAAAGTAAATCCTGGGTAGTTAATTTTCCTAAACAGCATAGCAACATAGATGCCTAAATTCTGCTCCAATACTCAACAATGGTGCATTGATGTCGATGTATTACTTTCATGACTGAAAAATATTATTTCAGGTTAAAAGCCCTGACATCAATTAATGAAGCCCAGTTCAGATCCAACAGCCGACATGAGACTAGACGTGAAAAAACAGCCAGTTTTAGAATGTTGTGTTGTACAACAGCTGACTAAAGAAGGGGGATTCAGATCAAGAAGGTGAGACGTGCAGTTGGCACCGTTTCCAAAGTAACTCTTTCCAATGAATGATGTGATGGAAACTTTTAAAACAAAGTTGCCACTTGTTGTAGCAAACAAGTGTCATGTACACATGCACCAGAAACAGGGTACACTGACTTGTCAGATAAATATCAGCAAGTTAGGCTAGCTATGTGCAGCAAAATAGCTAGTTAGCTTTCGACTTGGCTAGCCTAGTTAGCTGCTTGGCTAAAAATAGAACGTTAGTTATTTGATTAGCTAAATGGATCCGTCTTGTCTCAAGGCCCTTGGCTAAAGATTTTAGCTAGGCCTAGCTACATGAGACATTCTAAAAGTAGACCTTTCAGATCCAACAACCCGTTGCGTCCTGTCTCATCATATGTATCTGAACTGGGCTTTATGATCATGTCTATTCTGTGCCAGTAGAGTAGTGTATGAAGTAGCCAGCTAGCTAGCCAATATCAGTATGGCTTTCAGAGCACAGACATCAGAAATATAAGGTCAAGTAACGTTATCTATACACATAATTTTAGCTAGACAGTTATGACTAACTAGTGTAGCGACATTTTATATTCAATGAAACAAACCAATGTCGCGGTCAACTAACAAGCTACACTAGCTAGCTAGATAATGTTAGCTTGCTAGCTCATTGGATGTGTGGCTTGAAATCAACAATTTTTTACATTTTAGTAATTTAGCAGACGCTCTTATCCAGAGCGACTTACATTTATTGAGTGCATACATTTTTTGAAAACAAAGAACTCCAAAATAATACAACCAAATTGCAAAACCATTGCATTTCACTTTTTATCTAGTACGATATATTATCTAGCTTACCTTTTCAGCAGAGAAAATGCAAATGTTTTGAATCCCTTCAACTCCCTTTGTTTATTCCACTGTGTGAACGCGATTCCGAGGTTTACTCTCATCTTGGCCGGGCTCTATCACTTACCCTTTTCACCTGTCTGCTCTCTAATGTTCTGTTTCTTTGTCTTAAATGGAGGAGTACAGATCTTAATTTGAGCCAGTTTGCTACAGCAGGAAAATAATCCTGCAGCAACAGGAAATTGTAATTATTATGTGGATTATATTTAATGGACATTTTCCTAGGTGTTGGTACATTTTTCATGAGGGAAAATCAAGCCTGAAATGTCAAAGTGGAAATTACAAACTTCAGAAGCCTTTTTAAACCTCAAATACACTACAAGTTTTACATTTCCTGCATTGTAGGAAAATTCCCCCTGCAACAGGAGATCAAATTAAGATCCTACATCTGTAGCTGGGTCAGGTCGTTTGCCCCTCGCATCTGCCATGTCTGTCAGCTAACTAGCTCCGCTAGCCAAGTATGGACATGAGCTCACCTAGCTAGCTTTCATACTGCTACATGTTAGAGCTGTTGCACTGCCTCCTCACTGACGGAAAACCCTTCACTCATTATGCACAGCACATAATCTGGTGGGAAAATCCAACCCGACAGGGAAAAGGAAAACCAATGAATACACCGGCTCTCAGGCAGGCTAGAGGCACAATATTGTTACTGTTGTATCACATTGAATGACCACTAGCGACTTATTGGAGCTTTTGAACATAAACCCCCCCCACCCCCCAATTAAAAAAAATATATATTGCAGCTTTAATCTAACATTAATCTGACTAATTCCAAACTTTCTTTAATGCATCTTAAAATAGATTTAAAATGATCAAATACATACTGTTTGCAGACGAGGATAAACAGACTAGCTACATATCTTACAGGCGTGCCACGCACTTATTTATGATTGCAGTTAAATCCTTCTCTGCAGGGAGGGACCAATATAGTCAGGCTGAAATATTGAAGTGGCTATTGCACTCCTTGAGTTGTGTATTATTGTGTGGATGTGCCCCTTGGTGCGTGGGTACTAAAATTAGACACCTACTGTCACACACACACACACACACACACACACACACACACACACACACACACACACACACACGTCTTGGCTGTAATTGATTCAGCTTTACTGGGAGAGGCCAAGCGAGTCGGGAGATGTGTGTGTAGTTGGATATAGTATGTGTTGCACAGTGGAGGCTGCTGAGTGGAGGACGGCTCATAATATTGGCCAGAACAGCGCAAATGGAATAGCATCAAACCATGTGTTTGATGTATTTGATACCATTCCAGTGATTCCGCTTCAGCCATTACCACAAGCCTGTCCTCCCCAATTAAGGTGCCACCAACCTCCTGTGGTGTAGGAAAAGTGTGTGTGTGTGTGACGAGAAAGAGTGTATGTGTAATAAGAGATAGAGTGAGTAGTGGGAGAGTGTGTGTGTTTTAGAGGTGGCAGACCTGAGGTGGTGTTGAGGCTCAGTAATGAATATGTTTAGCGGAGGGAGAGACAGGGGAAACTCTGGAAAATCCATTTGCTATCAGTGACATGTTCTCTCTCTCTCGCTCTCTCTAATAAGGCATGGATAAATGAGTTGAAGGCTGAAATAGAGGCCAGCTTAGGATCCTAGTAATACTTTATTATATTACAGTATTACATCATTTGTGAAAGCATGAAGGTATATATGCATTTCAAATGCATACAGCTGGTTAATTACCATTGGTCATTAGATATAATTAAATTTTTTTGATTATTTGTGTTTTTGTGAAGATTTGTGTGTCCCTGTGTGTGTACATGCGTGCCTGTGTGTTTATATGCACCCATATTTTTGTTTAATTAAATATCTATAAGTCAGTAACCATACAGCATATCCCATACATATTTACTGTATAACTCATCATTTTTCTATCCTCACATATACCATATATGTCTATGATATGATTAGACCATTAGATAACTGTTCCTGCCCTTTCACGGTCGGTGACACAGTGGAGTCTTCTGAGGTTTTTCCCAGAATGCCTCAGTGTCTGGATGTCAGCGGGGCACACCAGACACACATTCAGGGAATACTTCACACTCACCACACGAGATTGGTGGCACCTTAATTAGGGAGGACGGGCTCGTGGTAATGGCTGGAGCAGAATTAATGGAAGAGTATCAAATACATCAAACACATGGTTTCTATGCGTTTGATGCCATTTCATTCGCTCCCGTTCCAGCCATTATTATGAGCCATCCTCCCCTTCCACTGACACACACGCACGCAGGTACATGCATACACTCTCAGAGAATACTTCAGGACACTCTGGGAGTCATCCAAAGAGTCAACAAACATGAGATAATTACTGCTTCTTCAGTGGTTCTCTCTCTCTCTCTGCTTAACTAACTCCTTCTTGCTCTCACTCTGTGTGTGTGTGTGAGTGCACGCGATGTGTTTATGTATGTGTGTGTCTTGTGTGCTTGTACACTGTATCCGTGCAGCTGTGTGTATGTATGAACTGCCTTGGCTGTGAAAGGAGAACTGAGAGGTCACTGCACCCCCTGGCAAGAAATAGATCCTCAGTCAGAGGCCAGTGGAGGAGGGATATGCTATAGAGCTTCCATTCTCCAGCATCCTCTGTACTGTCTGCAGAAGGATCTGTTGAGCTAACATGAGGTGCAGGGATTGTTTGAAGGCTGGGACACTGGTAAAACACTACACAAGGTTGTTCTATTTGTATGTCTCTGGGAGAGGTATTCAACTAATGTTAAACATATTTTGACATGTCAGCCAACCAGCATGTGGTTAAAGTGGAACTCGAGCCAGAGTGGAGCACTGAGAGGCACCACTTAGCAATGGCATCTGATTAAACACTGACATAACTCTATTAATACTAATTTTAATAGTGAAAAATGGTAAGCAAATAAACCATGCAGTTTGCTGGATGTGTTTAACTATACTTGTGGGGACCAGAGTTCCTGACAAGAATAGTAAACGGAAATGTTTTGACCAACTAGGGACATTTTGTTATTCCCCACAAGGTCAAATGCTATTTCTAGGGGGTTTAGGGTTAAGGTTATAATTAGTGTTAGAATTAGGTTAGGGATAGGTCTAGGGATAATATGATTTCGAATGGGACAGAATTGTGTGTCCCGACAAGGTTAGTTATAGAAGACTGTGTGTGTGTGTGTGTGTGTGTGTGTGTGCCTCCCTTTTCTCTTCACCCTTTCTCCCCATTCTCCAACCCACCCCCTCTCCCTCCTCATCCCTCTTCTCTCCTCCTACCCATTTCTCCCCCACTTTCACCCAATCCTTCTCCCTTTGCTTTTCTCCCCACCCACCTTTCTCACCCCATCCTTCTCCCTACCCCACTCCTTCCCCTGTTCCTATGCTCTTCTCTTCTTACCCCGTCTCCCCCACCCTTCTCACCCCATCTTTCTCCCTGCCCCTCTCCTCTCCCTTCCTCTGCTCTCCCCTCACCCCCTATCTCCCTCCACCCACCGCCCTCTCTCCCCATCACTCTCCTCTCTGTCCCTAAGCTCTCCTCACTCCATCTCCACCCCACCCCTCACTACCCCCGCACCACCCTCTCCACCCTCAGCCATTCCTTCTCCCTGCCCCTTTCCTCCCTGTCCCTCTGCTGTTAGCTCTGCTGCTCTGTGCTGGCAGGAGAAGACAGGGACACAGCAGGGGTGGAACTGTGGACTAAAGCGCTGCCACGCCCACGCTGCCCCCCTACAGAGCTGCAGGCACTTGGCTTGGGCCCCCTGGTACATAGACCCCCAACCAGGGGTGGATGGGCAGGATCTGCAACAGGGTGGGATGGGCAAGGGGTTGGGTGGAGGCTGGAGGATTGGGGAGTGGGTTGAAACCGATTGGTTGGAAGGGATGGTTATGTAATATAATAATAATAAATAATATGCCATTTAGCAGACACTTTTATCCAAAGCGACTTACAGTCATATGTGCATACATTTTTACGTATGGGTGGTCCCGGGGATCGAACCCACAACACTGGTGTTCCAAACGCCATGCTCTACCAACTGAGCTACACGGGGGATGGGGGTCAACCATGTTTCTCAAACAACGGTTCCATCCACCCCCACCACCTCCATCCAACCCATCGCCCATCCCACCCCGCACCCACACATATTTTGCTGAGAAGGATGTCAGGATGACATATCCACATTTACATTTGATATAACACACAGACAAGCCTGTTCTGTTTACCATAGCCATCTTACCTGTGCATTTGAAGAACTTGGACTCTCCCACACTTAGCTCCACCTTGTTCAAGGATATGGACACCTGCAGAACAGCTGTGAGGAGAGAGAAAGAGAAAAAAGATCAGTATATGGCACACAAAAACTCACTAAGAGTCTTTACATACCATTCTATGAACTCAAATACTTCAAATTATACATCGCAAGAGGCCTACTTCAATGAGCAGTCTTCAACGGTGCAAAGCAATGAGCCTTTCCCCCTTTGCTTCGGAGACTGCTACTACTACACAATAGGGTATCATGCTGAGGTTCACATAGAATGAAGACTAGGTAACGAGCTGAGTCGCGACAGACACTTCACTTTACCATATAAAAGCTTGAAATCACCACACAATTCAAATGTAGATGTTCGGCTGCACCTCATTACAAAGTTGTACTTAAGTGCCTTGCTCGCTGCTTACCCCTTCTGAGCCAAGTCTGCATCCCCAAATGGAACCCTATTCTCTATATAGAGCACTTCTTTTGACCATAGGCCTGTGACCTGGTCCTATGGGCCCTGGTCAAAAATAGTGCACTAAATAGGGGAATATGGTGTCATTTGGGGACACAGGGCAGCCAGAGAAGAATAGCGTGAATCTAGTTAGGGGCGACACCAAAGGCAGTGGAAGGGAGAAAGCACCTTTGATCTTCTCTCTCTCTCTCCGTCTGGCTATCCTTTGATTATCCCTTCTTTCAGTCTCTTATTTTATGTCGCTACAGTTTGTGGTTATGTTCTGTAGATGCACACACACACACGCATGCACGCACGCACACACACACACACACACACACACACACACACACACACACTAAGTCATTTGCTGTGACAGAGAGCTGCCTATAGATGGCAGTAGGTGGACACTACTGTAATGTCACCACATTGTTGCATGCCTGGTAATACACATCTACAGTGGGGAGAACAAGTATTTGATACACTGCCGATTTTGCAGGTTTTCCTACTTACAAAGCATGTAGAGGTCTGCCATTTTTATCATATGTACACTTCAACTGTGAGAGATGGAACCTAAAACAAAAATCCAGAAAATCACATTCTATGATTTTTAAGTAATTAATTTGCATTTTATTGCATGACATGGGTATTTGAGATCACCTACCAACCAGTAAGAATTCCCGCTCTCACAGACCTGTTAGTTTAAAAAAAAAAAAATCTGTATTAACTGCACCTGTTTGAACTCGTTACCTGTATAAAAGACACCTGTCCACACACTCAATCAAACAGACTCCAACCTCTCCACAATGGCCAAGACCAGAGAGCTGTGTAAGGACATCAGGGATAAAATTGTAGACCTGCACAAGGCTGGGATGGGCTACAGGACAATAGGCAAGCAGCTTGGTGAGAAGGCAACAACTGTTGGCACAATTTGAAAATGAAAGTTCAAGATGACGGTCAATCACCCTCGGTCTGGCTCCATGCAGATCTCACCTCGTGGGGCATCAATGATCATGAGGAAGGTGAGGGATCAGCCCAGAACTACACGGCAGGACCTGGTCAATGACCTGAAGGAGAGAGCTGGGACCTCAGTCTCAAAGAAACCATTAGTAACAGACTACGCCGTCATGGATTAAAATCCTGCAGCGCACCCAAGTCCCCCCTGCTCAAGCCAGCGCATGTCCAGGCCCATCTGAAGTTGCCAATGACCATCTGGATGATCCAGAGGAGAATGGGAGAAGGTCATGTGGTCTGATGAGACAAAAATTGAGCTTTTTGGTCTAAACTCCACTCGCCGATGTTTGGAGGAAGAAGAAGGGTGAGTACAACCCCAAGTACCATCCCAACCGTGAAGCAGTGGAGGTGGAAACATCATTCTTTGGGGATGCTTTTCTGCAAAGGGGACAGGGCGACTGCACCATATTTAGGGGAGGATGGATGGGGCCATGTATCGCGAGATCTTGGCCAACAACCTTCTTCCCCTCAGTAAGAGCATTGAATATGGGTCGTGGCTGGGTCTTCCAGCATGACAACGACCCGAAACACACAGCCAGGGCAACTAAGGAGTGGCTCCGTAAGAAGCATCTCGAAGGTCCTGGAGTGGCCTAGCCAGTCTCGAGACCTGAACCGCAATAGAAAATCTTTGGAGGGGAGCTGAATGTCCATATTGCCCAGCGACAGCCCCGAAACCTGAAGGATCTGGAGAAGGTCTGTATGGAGGAGTGGGCCAAATCCCTGCTGCTGTGTGTGCAAACCTGGTCAAGACCTACAGGAAACACATGATCTCTGTAATTGCAAACAAAGGTTTCTGTACCAAATATTAAGTTCTGCTTTTCTGATGTATCAAATATTTACAATAAAATGCAAATTACTTACTTAAAATCATACAATGTGATTTTTCTGGATTTTTGTTTGATTCCGTCTCTCACAGTTAAGTGTACCTATGATAAAAAGTACAGACCTCTACATGCTTTGTAAGTAGGAAAACCTGCAAAATCGCCAGTGTATCAAATACTTGTTCTCCCCACTGTATCTAATACACACAAATCTAAGTAAAGGAGTGGAATAAGAATATATATTCTGGTGATCTGCCCACTAGGCTACATCCTGCAACTAGGTCACATGATTATTCCTGTCACATGATCTCAGTATATCCATCAGACGTGTTGCTTTGTGCGTTTTGTTGCTATGCGTTTTTGCTCCAACTTTACTTTATTTTGCTAGCTGACAACTTTATGTTTTTTTTGTTTTGTTTTGTTTTTAATTACCGTTTATATTTTCTAGTTTTCCTTTTTTTCCTCTTTCACTCTCCCCTCTTTCTGGACATGGTTCGTAACATCTTCACACCGCAACTAAGGTAGTAACATTAACATGATGTCTTCTAATTGCAGTCGCTGTACTCATAATACAGGAGAACGATCAGCATTACGGCGAGAATAGCTGTGCTACAAGCCCAGCTTCAGGCCGTAACGTTAGGCAAGGGTAATTTCAGTGTAGGGAAAGGAAGAAACAGCGTCTGTGCCACCAGTAAGTACAGATAGTAACGTTAGTATAAATCCCCCCGAGTCCCGCAGCGGACAACTTTCTCATGGCTTCTGGAGGGAAATATCTGTTGGATTCTCAACCGTGTCGCTCATTCAGCCGACAGAAACTTTCAACCGGTTTTCCCCCCATTATGTAGAGAGTCTGTTGTCTGAGTCTTCTCTTGTCTCTACTCCTCCCGTTCGGGTCTGAGCGTAACTCCACCATTAGCTCTGACAAATTGAAAACCCTAGTCATTGCACTCCATTACCCGACAGTATTAGACTTAAAACGAATCACCCAGCTATCATACACTGTTTACCAGGGGGCAGGGAACTACCGGCGTTAAGGCTAATCTAAAGATGGTGCTGGCTAAAAGCTAAAACTGGCGAGTGTAGAGAGTATAGAGATATTGTTATCCACGTCGGCACCAAGATGTTAGGATGAAACAGTCAGAGGTCACCAAGTGCAACATAGCTTCAGCGGTGTAAATCAGCTAGAAAGATGTGTCGGCATCGAGTAATTGTCTCTGGCCCCCTCCCAGTTAGGGGGAGTGCGAGCTCTACAGCAGAGTCTCAGCACTCAATCACTGGTTGAAAACTGTTTTCTGCCCCTCCCAAAAGATAGAATTGTAGATAATTGGCCCTCTTTCTGGGACTCACCACAAACAGGACCAAGCCTGACCTGCTGAGGGTGACGGACTCCATCCTAGCTGGAGGGTTGCTCTCATCTTATCTACCAACATAGATAGGGCTCTAACTCCTCTAGCCCCACAGTGAAATAGGGTGCAGGCCAGGCAGCAGGCTGTTAGCCAACCTGCCAGCTTAGTGAGTCTGCCAATAGCACAGTCAGTGTAGTCAGCTCAGCCATACCCATTGAGACTGTGTCTGTGCCTCGACCTAGGTTGGGCAAAACTAAACATGGCGGTGTTCGCCTTAGCAATCTTATTAAGATAAAGACCTCCTCCATTCCTGCCATTATTGAAAGAGATCGTGATACCTCACATCTCAAAATAGGGTTACTTAATGTTAGATCCCTCACTTCAAAGGCAGTCATAGTCAATGAACTAATCACTGATCATAATCTTGATGTGATTGGCCTGACTGAAACATGGCTTAAGCCTGATGAATTTACTGTGTTAAATGAGGCTCACCTCCTGGATACACTAGTGACCATATTCCCCGTGCATCCCGGCAAAGGCGGAGGTGTTACTAACATTTTACGATAGCAAATTTCAATTTACAAAAAAAAAATGGCGTTTTCGTCTTTTGAGCTTCTAGTCATGAAATCTATGCAGCCTACTCAATCCCTTTTTAGTAGCTACTGTTTACAGGCCTCCTGGGCCATATACAGCGTTCCCTCTCTGAGTTTCCTGAATTCCTATCGACCTTGTGTCATAGCAGATCATATTCTAATTTTTGGTGATTTTAATATTCACATGGAGAAGTCCACAGACCCACTCCAAAAGTCTTTCGGAGCCATCATCGACTCAGTGGGTTTTGTCCAACATGTCTCTGGACCTACTCACTGCCACACAGTCATACTCTGGACCTAGTTTTGTCCCATGGAATAAATCTTAATGTTTTTTCCACAAATCCTGGACTATCGGACCACCATTTTATTACGTTTGCAATCGCAACAAATAATCTGCTCAGACCCCAACCAAGGAGCATCAAAAGTCGTGCTAAAATTCTCAGACAACACAAAAATTCCTTTATGCCTTCCAGACTCCTTCTGCCTACCCAAGGACGTCGAGGACAAAAATCAGTTAACCACTTAACTGAGGAACTCAAATTTCGCAATACCCTAGATGCAGTTGCACCCCTAAAAACGAACATTTGCCATAAGAAACTGCTCCCTGGTATACAGAAAATACCCGAGCTTTGAAGAAGCTTCCAGGAAATTGGAGCGAAATGGCGCCACACCAAACTGGAAGTCTTCCGACTAGCTTGGAAAGACAGTACCTGCAGTACCGAAGAGCCCTCACTGCTGCTCTTGATCATCCTACTTTTTCCAACTATCGGGGAGGAAATAAGAACAATCCAAAATTTATTTTGATACTGTTGCAAAGCTAACTAAAAGCAGCATTCCCCAAGAGAGGATGGCTTTCACTTCAGCAGTAATAAATTCATGAACTTCTTTGAGGAAAAGATCATGACCATTAGAGAAACAAATTACGGACTCCTCTTTGAATCTGCGTATTCCTCCAGGGCTTAGCTGTCCTGGATCTGCACACTCTGCGAGGGCCTGGGATCGGGAGAGACACTTAAGTGTTTTAGTCTACTATATCTCTTGACACAATGATGAAAATAATCATGGCCTCAAACCTTCAAGCTGCATACTGGATCCTATTCCTACTAAACTGCTGAAGGAGCTGCTTCCTGTGCTTGGCCCTCCTATGTTGAACATAATAAACAGCTCTCTATCCACCGGATGTGTACCAAACTCACAAAAAGTGGCAGTGATAAAGCCTCTCTCTTGAAAAAGCCAAACCTTGACCCCGGAAAAATATAAAAAACTATCGGCCTATATCGAATCTTCCATTCCTCTCAAAAATTTTTAGAAAAAGCTGTTGCGCAGCAACCTTCACGCCTTTCTGAAGACAAACAATGTATACGAAATGCTTCAGTCTGGTTTTAGACCCATCATAGCATTGAGACTGCACTTGTGAAGGTGGTAAATTACCTTTTAATGGCGTCGACCGAGGCTCTCATCTGTCCTCTGCTACTAGACCTTAGTGCTGCCTTTGACACCATCGATCACCACATTCTTTTTGGAGAGAGACTGGAAACCCAAATTGGTCTACACGGACAAGTTTTGGCCTGGTTTAGATCTTACCTGTCGGAAAGATATCAGTTTGTCTCTGTGAATGGTCTGTCCTCCGACAAATCAACTGTACATTTCGGTGTTCCTCGTTCCGTTTTAGGACCACTATTGTTTTCACTATATATTTTACCTCTTGGGGATGTTATTCGAAAACATAATGTTAACTTTCACTGCTATGCGGATGACACACAGCTGTACATTTCAATGAAACATGGTGAAGCCTCAAAAAATTGCCCTCGCTAGAAGCCTGTGTTTCAGACATAAGGAAGTGGATGGCTGAAAACTTTCTACTTTTAAACTCGGACAAAACAGAGATGCTTGTTCTAGGTCCCAAGAAACAAAGAGATCTTCTGTTAAATCTGACAATTCATCTTGATGGTTGTAAAGTCGTCTCAAATAAAACTGTGAGCCTCGCGTTACTCTTGACCCTGATCTCTCTTTTGTGAACATATCAAGACTGTTTCAAGGACAGCTTTTTCCATCTACGTAACATTGCAAAAATCAGAAATTTTCTGTCCAAAAATGATGCAGAAAAATTAATCCATGCATTTGTTACTTCTAAGTTAGACTACTGCAATGCTCTACTTTCCGGCTACCCGGATAAAGCACTAAATAAACTTCAGTTAGTGCTAAATACGGCTGCTAGAATCCTGACTAGAACCAAGAAATTTGATCATATTACTCCAGTGCTAGCTTCCCCTACACTGGCTTCCTGTTAAGGCAAGGGCTGATTTCAAGGTTTTACTGTTAACCTATAAAAGCGTTACATGGGCTTGCTCCTACCTATCTTTCCGAGTTGGTCCTGCCGTACATACCAATACGTACGCTACGGTCACAAGGCAGGGCCTCCTAATTGTCCCTAGAATTTCTAAGCAAACAGCGGGGAGGCAGGGCTTTCTCCTATAGATCTCCATTTTTTATGCGAACAGTCTGCCTACCCATGTGAGAGACGCAGACTCGGTCTCAACCTTTAAGTCTTTACTGAAGACTTATCTCTTCAGTAGGTCATATGATTGAGTGTAGTCTGGCCCAGGAGTGTGAAGGTGGGCGGAAGGCTCTGGAGCAACGAACAGCCCTTGCTGTCTCTGCCAGGCCGGTTCCCCTCTCTCCACTGGGGTTCTCTGCCTCAACCCTGTTACAGGGGCTGAGTCACTGGCTTGCTGGTGCTCTTTCATGCCGTCCCTAGGAGGTGCGTCACTTGAGTGGGTTGAGTTACTGACGTGATCTTCCTGTCTGGGTTGGCGCCCCCCTTGGTTTGTGCGTGTGGTGGAGACCTCTGTGGGCTATACTCGGCCTTGTCTCAGGATTGTAAGTTGGTGGTTGAGGATATCCCTCTAGTGGTGCGGGGCTGTGCTTTGGCGGAGTGGGTGGGGTTATATCCTTCCTGTTTGGCCCTGTCCGGTTTCTTCGGATGGGACCACAGTGTCTCGGACCGCTCCTGTCTCAGCCTCCATTTATCTGCAGTAGTTTATGTGTCGGGGGCTGGGGTTGGTTGGTTATACCTGGAGTACTTCTCCTGTCTTATCCAGTGTCCTGTGTGAATTTAAGTATGCTCTCTCTAATTCTCTCGTTCTCTCTTTCTCTCTGAGAACCTGAGCCCTAGGACCTACGTCAGGACTACCGGGCATGCTGACACCTTGCTGTCCCCAGTCCGCCTGGCCTTGCTGCTATTCCAGTTTCAACTGTTCTGCCTGCTTTTCTCGAAACCCCTACCTGTCCCAGACCTGCTGTTTTCAACTCTTAATGATCGGCTATGAAAAGCCAACTGAGAGACCTGAGCCCTAGGACCATCTCGGGACTACCGGCCGTGGTGACTCCTTGCTGTCCCCAGTCCGCCTGGCCTTGCTGCTATTCCAGTTTCAACTGTTCTGCCTGCGGTTATGGAACCCATACCTGTCCCAGACCTGCTGTTTTCAACTCTTAATGATCGGCTATGGAAAAGCCAACTGAGATTTATTCCTGATTATTATTTGACCATGCTTGTCACTTATGAACATTTTTGAACATCTTGGCATGGTTCTGTTATAATCTCCACCCGGCACAGCCAAAAGACGGACTGGCCACCCCTCATAGCCTGGTTCCTCTCTAGGTTTCTTCCTAGGTTTTGGCCTTTCTAGGGAGTTTTTCCTAGCCACCGTGCTTCTACACCTGCATTACTAGCTGTTTGGGGTTTTAGGCTGGGTTTCTGTACAGCACTTGAGATATTGGGCTGATGTACGAAGGGCTATATAAAATAAAATTGATTGATTGATTGATTGATTAT
>NW_025537760.1:0-28020 GCF_020615455.1 Coregonus clupeaformis | reverse complement strand
TGATCCCGGCAGTCTGAGTCGGGTCCTGTCTGGTGACTAGTTTTTCTGTTCGTGATCTCCAGTTTCCCGAGGGTTCGGGAACGCTCCGGGAAGCTCTCTTGATTTCGCACCTGCATCCCATCAGCAATCTGCACACCTGGTCCTGATCATCACCCTTCTTAGGCTCTGGCCTAACATCTCAGTTCCCCTGCCGGATCGTTAGCCATGAACAGTAGGTTTACCAGAGTATCAGTCTTAGAGCCTAGCGTTAGTTTTGTTGTTTTTGCACCTTGTTGGTTTGTTGCTTACTACCCCCGTTTTGTTCCATCTGCAGTCACCCGTCCGGAACCTTCATCCAACCTCTGCCTGGTGGTCGGCTGCCGACCCAGGATGGGATCAACCACTGCACCCCCAACAACTAATCAACGCCGCCCGCTCTGTTCCCTGGATTATTCAGCATCACTCTTGAATTTGTAATAAACACTCACCTTCGTTTCAACTTACCTTGTCCTGGTCTGCTTCTGGGTTCTGGCTTAGCAACTCGTGACAGAACGATCCGGCCAGTAATGAACCCAGCGGACCTGGACTCTGTTCGCCATGCCATTACCCATCAGGAGAAGATGTTGGGCCATCATAGCACGGTACTACAGGAGATCGCGTTGTCAGTTCGGAACCTTTCTACCGGTCTGACGGAGGTCCAGAACCAACGCAAGTTTCCGGTGGAGGATCCACTACCGGTTTCACCCATCTCGCCTGCCGCTTCTGGAGCTGTGTCCTTCCGTGAGCCCAAGGTTCCGACGCCGGATAAATATGAGGGGGGAGCTGGGAAGATGCCGTTCCTTCCTTATGCAGTGTGGATTAGTGTCCGATCTACAGCCCTACTCTTATCACAGACAAAGGCTAGGATAGCCTTTGTGATTGCAGTTGCTGCGTGGTGGCGCTGGAGTGGGCTTCAGCCGTTTGGGGAACGACAAGACCCCTGCATGGCTTCATACCAGGGGTTCACGGCCGAGATGAGGAAGCTCTTCGACCATTCCGTCCGAGGGAGGGCGCTGCTAGGCGCCTGTTTCGCCTTCACCAAGGAACTCGCAGCGTGGCCGACTTCGTGATCGAAGTTCAAGACGTTGGCTGTGGAGAGAGTGGGTGGAACGAGGAGTCTCTGCAAGCGGCCTTTTACCAGGGATCTGTCGGAGCAGCTCAAGGATGAGTTGATCTCCTATCCGGAGCCTAGTGACCTGGACAGCTTGGTAGCCTTGTCTATTCGGGTGGATAATCGAGTCCGAGAGCGAAGGAGGGAGAAGCAATGGGGTCCGTCCAATCGATCAGCTTCTCAGTTCCCAGTCGGGTCGGGTGGTGGACCAGAACACGTCGATCATTCTCCACCACAAAGGATTAGTGGAGAGGTCCTCTCCCCGATTCTGAACCCATGCAAGTGGGGCGGCACGGGTTAACCAAGGAGGAGAGCGTCAACATAGACGTAAGACCAACTGCTGCCTCTACTGTGGTAGCTCGGGACATTACATCTCCACTTGTTCCCGGCGGTCGTCAAACTGCCCGGCTCGCTAAAGTTGGGAGGACTTTTAGCGAGCCAGTTTCAACCTCTCAGTACCTCTGTCAGACCCGCTTCCCGGCTACCCTTGTGAACAGGAATCAGAGCTTAGCGATTAACGCTTTTATCGATTCAGGTGCGGATGGAAGCTTTCTCTGATGCCGAATTGGTGGAACAGCTGGGGCTTTTTCAAGGAGCAATTGCCGGAAGCCATTGAAGCGACCACTCTGAACGGCAGTAGTCTGGCACGTATCACGATGAGGACTGAACCGGTTAAGATGCGGTTGTCGGGAATCATTCTGAGATGATTTCATTCTTCATTCTGCCCGTCTTCCCATGTTCCTCTGGTCCTTGGATACCCCTGGCTGAAGGAACACAATCCCACGTTCGATTGGGTGACGGGCAAGGTAACGAGTTGGAGCCTTGATTGTCATGCTAACTGTCTCAAGACTGCCTGCCCCATTCGGTTCCCAGTCAGGTGATTGAGGCTAAACCCCAGATTTGTCCCTGGTTCCCGAGACATATCACGATTTGGGGAAAGTTTTCAGTAAGCAGAAGGCTCTGTCACTCCCTCCCCATCACCATATGATTGTGCCATCAACCTGTTCCCTGGAGCTGTCTACCCCAAGGGAAGGTTATACAGTATCTCCCCGACCTGAACGTGAGGCTTTGGAGACCTACATCAAGGAGTCCCTAGCTGCTGGTCTCGTTCGTCCCTCGTCATCACCCCTGGGGGCAGGATTCTTCTTTGTGGGTAAGAAGGATGGCTCTCTTCGACCGTGTATTGATTATCGGGGGTTGAATGACATCACGGTCAAGAACAAGTATCCCCTGCCCTTGATGAGTTCTGCCTTCGACTCCTTACAGGGTGCTACGGTGTTCACCAAGCTAGACCCACGCAATGCGTATCACATGGTCCGGATCAGAGAGGGGACGAGTGGTTGACGGGTTTCAATACACCGATGGGTCACTTGAGTATCAGGTGATGCCGTTTGGACTGACCAATGCTCCAGCGGTATTCCAGAGTATGGTGAACGAACGTCCTGAGAGATATGATCGGTCTCTTTGTGTTTGTTTACCTGGATGACATTCTGATCTTCTCGAAGGAACCTTCCGACCACGTCCAGCATGTCCGGCAGGTTCTGCAGCGATTGTTGGAGAATCGCCTGTTCGTGAAGGCCGAGAAGTGCGAGTTTCACGCCCACACGACATCCTTTCTCGGGTACATCATCTCCAGGGGAGGATTAGGATGGACCAGGAGAAGGTTAGAGCGGTTCTGGAATGGGCCCAGCCCGGTACGAGATTGCAGCTCCAGAGATTTTTGGGGTTTGCTAATTTCTACCGCAGATTCATCCGGGATTACAGCCGTGTGGCCGCTCCGTTAACTGCCTTGACTTCCAGTATCAGGACCTTCAAGTGGAATCCGGAGGCGGATCGGCCGTTTCTGGATTTGAAGAGGCGATTCACCAACGCACCGATTCTCTCTCAACCGGACACGGCCCGTCAGTTCGCGTTGAAGTGGACGCGTCTGATGTGGGAGTTAGCGCCATCCTGTCGCAGCGATGCTCCACGGACAGTAAACTCCATCCCTGCGCCTACTACTCTCGTCGCCTTTCGCCTGCGGAGAGGAATTACGATGTGGGTAACCGGGAGCTTCTCGTGGTGAAACTTGCCTTGGAGGAGTGGCGCCACTGGTTGGAGGGGCGGAGCAACCGTTTATTGTCTGGACTGACCACAAGAATCTTGCTTACGTGCAATCGGCTAAACGTCTCAACTCCCGTCAGGCCAGGTGGCGTTGTTTTTCGAGACGATTCAAGTTTTCCCTGGACGTTCCGACCTGGATCTAAGAACGGCAAGGCGGACGCCTTGTCCCCGGATGTTCTCCAAGACGGAGGAGAGTGGGTCCAAGACCGAGACAATTCTCCCCCGGAACTGCGTCGTGGGAGCAGTTATGTGGAAGATTGAGGAGGAGGTGCTGGCGGCCCTTCGGACTCAGCCCGGTCCCGGTAACGGTCCACCCGGTCGGTTGTTTGTGCCCGAGTCGGTTCGTCCTGCTGTCCTCAAATGGTCCCACGCCAGCAAGATGGCTTGTCACCCTGGCGTGGCTCGGACAATGGCGTTTCTTCGCAGACGTTTTTGGTGGCCTGCCATGGCCGAGGATACTCGGGGTTTTGTTGCTGCCTGTCCAGTGTGTGCGCAGAATAAGAGTACCAATCGCCCAGCTCTGGACTACTTCACCCCCTTCCTATTCCCCGGCGACCATGGTCGCATCTGGCCCTGGACTTCGTCACTGGGTTGCCCGCTTCTGAGGGGAACACGGTCGTTCTGACTATCGTGGACAGATTCAGCAAGTTCGCCCACTTTGTGCCAATTGCCAAGCTTCCCTCTGCCTCGGAGACGTCCGAGATCCTGGTTAGGGGAGGTTTTCAGGGTCCACGGTTTGCCCAGTGATATCGTTTCCGACCGTGGCCCTCAGTTTTACCTCTGCTGTCTGGAAGTCCTTCTGTTTGGCCATTGGAGCTACAGTCAGTCTCACATCGGGTTTTCACCCCCAATCCAATGGTCAGGCGGAGAGAGCCAACCAGAAGATGGAATCCACGCTACGCTGCCTGGTCTCTTCCAACCCCACCTCCTGGGTCTCTCAGTTGCCTTGGGTTGAGTATGCCCACAATCTCTCCCTACATCTGCCACTGGGATGTCTCCCTTCCAGTGCCTGTATGGCTACCAACCTCCCCTGTTCCCTTCTCAGGAGAAGGAGCTCTCAGTGCCTTCTGTTCAGGCCCATATTCGTCGTTGCCACCGGACCTGGCATCGGGCCAGAAAGGCACTCCTTAGAGTTTCGGACCGGCATCAGCTCCAGGCGAATCGTCGCCGGATCCCGCTCCCACCTATTCCATCGGAGATAGGGTCTGGTTGGCCACACGGGATCTTCCGTTACGGACTGAGTCTAGGAAGTTGTTACGGTTCATTGGTCCGTTTGTGGTGGAGAAGGTGATCAATCCGGTGGCAGTTCGACTCAAACTCCCGAGGACGCTCAGAGTCCATCCCACCTTTCATGTCTCCTGCCTCAAGCCTGTTTCCTCAGTCCTCTGTTGCCTCCTCCGCCTCCTCCTCCTCCTCCTCGGATGATCGGAGGTGGTCCTGCCCTACACGGTGCGTCGCATCATGGATTCCAGACGCGGGGCCGGGGTTTCAGTATCTCGTGGACTGGGAGGGTATGGTCCTGAAGAGAGAGAGTTGGATTCCCGCGGCGACAGGTCCTAGATGCTGACCTCATCAGTGACTTCTACCGCCTCCATCCTGGCGCTCCGGGAGTCCGCCCCGGTGGCGTTAGTCGGAGGGGGGTACTGTAACGATCCCGGCAGTCTGAGTCGGGTCCTGTCTGGTGACTAGTTTTTCTGTTCGTGATCTCCAGTTTCCCGAGGGTTCGGAACGCTCCGGGGAGCTCTCTTGATTTCCGCACCTGCATCCCATCAGCAATCTGCACACCTGGTCCTGATCATCACCCTTCTTAGGCTCTGGCCTAACATCCATTCCCTGCCGGATCGTTAGCCATGAACAGTAGGTTTACCAGAGTATCAGTCTTAGAGCCTAGCGTTAGTTTTGTTGTTTTTGCACCTTGTTGGTTTGTTGCTTACTTACCCCGTTTTGTTCCATCTGCAGTCACCCGTCCGGAACCTTCATCCAACCTCTGCCTGGTGGTGGCGGCTGCCGACCCAGGATGGGATCAACCACTGCACCCCCAACAACTAATCAACGCCGCCCGCTCTGTTCCCTGGATTATTCAGCATCACTCTTGAATTTGTAATAAACACTCACCTTCGTTTCAACTTACCTTGTCCTGGTCTGCTTCTGGGTTCTGGCTTAGCAACTCGTGACAATATACTTCCATTAATTTTTTCAGCTGGTACTGGGGGACCTTCAGACGTGTCTTGTGAGGCCTGTGGGCGTCCTAGAGCAAAACATGTACATGTTGTGATGGAAATGTAAATGATTAACTATTGATACTATGGATGCTGAGGGACTATAGATGCTGTAGGGACCATAGATGCTATAACTATAGGGACTATGGATGCTATTGGGACTACAGATGCTTAGGGACTACAGATGCTCAGGGACTATAGATACTGTAGAGACTATGGCGACTGTAGAGACTATAGAGGAACTGCAGAAGATACATATGATGTTCCTATCCCTCGCACCAAGCCAGTGGTGCGCGTCGCCAGCCCGGCCTGTTCCTCCCCCTCGCACCAAGCCAGTGGTGCGCGTCGCCAGCCCGGCCCGGCCTGTTCCTGCCCCTCGCACCAAGCCAGTGGTGCGCGTCGCCAGCCCGGTCCGGCCTGTTCCTGCTCCTCGCACCAAGCCAGTGGTGCGTGCTGTCCAGTCCGGCACGGCCGTGCCTGTTCCACCGGGTGCCTGGTCCGGCACCGGGTCAGCTGCTCCACTCCGAGCCAGAGCAGTCCGCTCCACCGGTGCCTGATCCAGTTCTGGTCAGCTGTTTCACTCCGGAGCCAGAGCAGTCCGCTCCACCGGTGCCTGATCCAGCTCGGTCAGCTGCTCCACTCGGAGCCAGAGCAGTCCGCTCCACCGGTGCCTGATCCAGCTCGGTCAGCGGCTCCACTCCGAGCCAGAGCAGTCCGCTCCACCGGTGCCTGATCCAGTTCTGGTCAGCTGTTCCACTCCGAGCCAGAGCAGTCCGCTCCACCGGTGCCTGATCCAGCTCCGGTCAGCTGCTCCACTCCGAGCCAGAGCAGTCCGCTCCACCGGTGCCTGATCCAGCTCCGGTCAGCGGCTCCACTCTGGAGCCAGAGCAGTCCGCTCCACCGGTGCCTGATCCAGTTCTGGTCAGCTGTTCCACTCCGGAGCCAGAGCAGTCTGCTCCACCGGTGCCTGATCCAGCTCCGGTCAGCTGTTCCACTCCGGAGCCAGAGCAGTCCGCTCCACCGGTGCCTGATCCAGCTCCGGTCAGCTGCCTCCACTCGGAGCCAGAGCAGTCCGCCCCACCGGTGCCTGATCCAGCTCCGGTCAGCGGCTCCACTCGGAGCCAGAGCAGTCCGCTCCCACGGTGCCTGATCCAGTTCTGGTCAGCTGTTCCACTCGAGCCAGAGCAGTCCGCTCCACCGGTGCCTGATCCAGCTCCGGTCAGCTGCTCCACTCGGAGCCAGAGCAGTCCGCTCCACCGGTGCCTGATCCAGCTCGGTCCAGCGGCTCCACTCCGGAGCCAGAGCAGTCCGCTCCACCGGGGTCCAGTCCAGATCCAGTCAGCGGCTCCACTCCGGAGCCAGAGCAGTCCGCTCCACCGGTGCCTAGTCCAGCTCCGGTCAGCGGCTCCAGTCCGGAGCCTGAGCAGTCCGCTCCACCGGTGCCCGGTCCAGCTCCGGTCAGCGGCTCCAGTCCAGACCCAGACGTCAGCCCCTCTCCAGGTTCGGGGTCTCCCACACCAGGGTCCAGACAGGGCTTGGAGTATAGTGGGAGGAAGGAGAGGGGGAAGCAGCGCGCCGAGGTCCAGACCAGACCAGGGGCGCAACAGGGAGGCGGAGAATAGGTGGTTGTCACGCCCGGGAGCCGGATCCGCCTCCGAGGCGGAATGCCCACCCGGCCCCTACCCTGTTAGAGTAAAGGTTGTGCGGTCGGAGTCCGCACCCTTTGGGGTACTGTCACGCCTGACTCTGGGGACTCTTATTTGTTGAGTCAGGGTGTGATTTTCTATGTTTTATTTTCTATGTTTTCTATCTAGTATGTCTAGATCTATGTTGGCCGGTGTGGTTCCCAATCAGAGGCAGCTGTCGCTCGTTGTCTCTGATTGGGGTCCATACTTAGGCAGCCTATTGGCACTAGTGGGTTGTGGGATCTTGTTCCTTGTGAGGTATGTTGTTTGTGTACCTTGGACTTCACATTTCGTTTAGTTGGTTGTTTTGTCGTTGTTTATTCGTTTCAAATAAACATGTATGCATATCATGCTGCGCCTTGGTCTGACCCGTCTATGAACGAACGTGACACATGCGTTTTTCTGGATTTTTTTGTTATTAAAATTACAGACTGATCATTTCTTTGTCAGTGGGCAAACGTACAAAATCAGCAGGGGATCAAATACTTTTTTCCCTCACTGTATATAACCCATTATTTTTGACACTAACCAGTCTCCATATATACTTCCATTAATTTTTTCAGCTGGTACTGGGGGACCTTCAGACGTGTCTTGTGAGGCCTGTGGGCGTCCTAGAGCAAAACATGTACATGTTGTGATGGAAATGTAAATGATTAACTATTGATACTATGGATGCTGAGGGACTATAGATGCTGTAGGGACCATAGATGCTATAACTATAGGGACTATGGATGCTATTGGGACTACAGATGCTTAGGGACTACAGATGCTCAGGGACTATAGATACTGTAGAGACTATGGCGACTGTAGAGACTATAGAGGAACTGCAGAAGATACATATGATGTGGAAGAAGGCTATAGCTAGTCTTAGATAGAAGACTAGAGCGAGGGCAAGTAATGGTACCATTCCCCGCTGACAGCTGTCCGTAGGCATTTATAAGAGAAATGTCTACGTGGTCTGCAGCCACTGCAAAATAACACAAGGTATTTTTGAATACGGGTGTTATTTATATGTATAGTGAAGATACATATGGTGCATAGCAAGTAACGACAAGAGAATCATTGACGATTCACATGGGGTAATGAGGGAGATTACCAAGTGTGTTTGGGAATAGTACTAAGTGAATGTGGATGTGAAAGTTGTGTGATTGTGAGATATGACATACTAAGCTGATTGACATTTGGATAGCAAGAGCTGATTGATTGAAATGTGGATTTTAATCTGATTGGATAATAAGATTGATTGAAATTTTGAAATTAGTACTATTAAGATAGAAATTTGGCTGATTGAAATGTGGATAATAAATGGATTGAAATTATTACTATTAAGATTGGAATTTGGATAATAAAATAGATTGAGAAATTTAGCTATAAATTACTGAGTGAATGAGAGCTGTCAAAGGGACTAGCTCTGGATTACTGAGTGCATGAAAGAATGGATACCCCAGCCAGTTCTGTGAGCTGAGTTTTTAGATCTATAACGTTATCTATGGGTTCAGTCCACCACTGCCCATTGATCTACAGGTAGTGAACACTGACAGGAGAAGCCATTGAAAAGTTTGAGAGGGTAACAGCTGAGATTGGTAAGGGCTGAACAATGAAGTTCATTGATGCCCCCGGACACTGAGATTTCCTTGAGAACATGATATGTGTACCTCTCGGGCTGCTGCGCTGTGGTCATTGCGGCGATGTGGACATGAATAACTAAAGATTTATAACGTTATACAGGGATTCTGTATGGAGATATGAAAGAAGAGAGTATTATTCCCAAATATGCAATTAAATAGAACAACTAGTGTAAATATCTAAACCCCTGCATGAATAGAACACTATTCTAAAGGAGGAATTGGTGAAGAAAAGTATACTGGGTTACTAGTGATGATAAAGTAACAATGAAGAAAAATAATATTAATAATAATAATAATACACAATTTGCACACCCACACGTAGACATACGTAAGTGGTGTTTTGGTCGGTCACATGAATGAAACAAAACGGTAATGATGAATTTATTATGCTAAATCATGCAAATATAACTTGTCTGTGTATAGCCGCATATAAGACAACTGCTGGGACAGCCCCAGCAAAGCTTTTTATTGATATGTGTACTATGGTGCATTGAGTTGGTTGGAACCTCTCCATTTTCAAACTGAATTATGTTGTACTTTTAATTACCCATTACACATTTTATTGAAATGTTAATTTATCACTGTAATGTGAACTAAAGTGTGAAATGCCACTCGTGAGCAGTTATTAAAAAAATTATTTTTAAATTGCTGTTCCAGCTACAACTGCTTTGTAAATAGCGTGTTAACATTGGCTGAGAAGATGCCTTGGTCAATCAAGGTAACCTTTACATGGCTAACTACAATTTCAAATGTGGTTAATGAGTAGAAGTCTATTTGTAAAAGCATACTTGAAACACATTATAAATACACTTTATTTGTAAAGAAAATACAGGAATTCTAATTTAAATACCATTTTAGTATACTTCAAACTTATGAGAAATATACATAAAATTGACTTAAGGTGTATTCAAAGTATATTTGTTTTTCTCTTTATCTAATATACTAAGAATATACTTAAGTACAAAAAAAAGTGTTCCAATTTAGATAATTTAAAATGTATTTGATATACTTAAATGCTAATGAAATTGACATTAAATGCATGAAATGTATTTAAAATTGTTCCAATTTAGATCATTTTAAATACACTTAAGTATATTTATCACAGACCTACTTAAATATATTAAAATATATTAATGAAGTATGATTTAAGTATATTTCAATATTTATTGTTTTCGCTTGGAAGAGTGAGATATAAATACTCTATAATACTATATACCTACGTTACCTACTGTACCTGAGTGCTAGTTACCTGAGCTTTGGGCGTTTTGCAGAAGTAATAAACAAAATGATAAGTTACATACAGTATGTATAATGTTAAAACAAACACTGCAGACACACACATCTGTTCTTCATCACCCGAGTCACTACTTCCACATATGTACATCTCATAGTAAAACATCTGGAGACTGTCGTTGAGTTACCCATCAACTCCTGCTCCTTCACCCTCCGCTTTTCCTAATCTCACTTCTTCTCTTCCACGCTCTCCTTCTCCTCTCTCTCCTTTAATTGCTTATGACACACACAAAAGTGTGAACTCACCACAGGTGATAGCCAACAGGTGTGCCAGGTAGAGCATGGCGCTTGCAACGCCAGGGTTGTGGGTTCGTTTCCCACGGAGGGCCAGTATGAAAATGTATGCACTCACTAACTGTAAGTCGCTCTGGATAAGAGCGTCTGCTAAATGACTAAAATGTCAAATGTAAACACAGTTATAACCCCAAAGGCTAAAGTACAGTGGGGAAAAAAAGTATTTAGTCAGCCACCAATTGTGCATGTTCTCCCACTTAAAAAGATGAGAGAGGCCTGTAATTTTCATCATAGGTACACGTCAACTATGACAGACAAATTGAGAAAAAAAAATCCAGAAAATCACATTGTAGGATTTGTAATGAATTTATTTGCAAATTATGGTGGAAAATAAGTATTTGGTCAATAACAAAAGTTTCTCAATACTTTGTTATATACCCTTTGTTGGCAATGACACAGGTCAAACGTTTTCTGTAAGTCTTCACAAGGTTTTCACACACTGTTGCTGGTATTTTGGCCCATTCCTCCATGCAGATCTCCTCTAGAGCAGTGATGTTTTGGAGCTGTTGCTGGGCAACACGGACTTTCAACTCCCTCCAAAGATTTTCTATGGGGTTGAGATCTGGAGACTGGCTAGGCCACTCCAGGACCTTGAAATGCTTCTTACGAAGCCACTCCTTCGTTGCCCGGGCGGTGTGTTTGGGATCATTGTCATGCTGAAAGACCCAGCCACGTTTCATCTTCAATGCCCTTGCTGATGGAAGGAGGTTTTCACTCAAAATCTCCACGATACATGGCCCCATTCAATCTTTCCTTTACAAGGATCAGTCGTCCTGGTCCCTTTGCAGAAAAACAGCCCCAAAGCATGATGTTTCCACCCCCCATGCTTCACAGTAGGTATGGTGTTCTTTGGATGCAACTCAGCATTCTTTGTCCTCCAAACACGACGAGTTGAGTTTTTACCAAAAAGTTATATTTTGGTTTCATCTGACCATATGACATTCTCCCAATCCTCTTCTGGATCATCCAAATGCACTCTAGCAAACTTCAGACGGGCCTGGACATGTACTGGCTTAAGCAGGGGGACACGTCTGGCACTGCAGGATTTGAGTCCCTGGCGGCGTAGTGTGTTACTGATGGTAGGCTTTGTTACTTTGGTCCCAGCTCTCTGCAGGTCATTCACTAAGTCCCCCCGTGTGGTTCTGGGATTGTTGCTCACCGTTCTTGTGATCATTTTGACCCCACAGGGTGAGATCTTGCGTGGAGCCCAAGATCGAGGGAGATTATCAGTGGTCTTGTATGTCTTCCATTTCCTAATAATTGCTCCCACAGTTGATTTCTTCAAACCAAGCTGCTTACCTATTGCAGATTCAGTCTTCCCAGCCTGGTGCAGGTCTACAATTTTGTTTCTGGTGTCCTTTGACAGCTCTTTGGTCTTGGCCATAGTGGAGTTTGGAGTGTGACTGTTTGAGGTTGTGGACAGGTGTCTTTTATACTGATAACAAGTTCAAACAGGTGCCATTAATACAGGTAACGAGTGGAGGACAGAGGAGCCTCTTAAAGAAGAAGTTACAGGTCTGTGAGAGCCAGAAATCTTGCTTGTTTGTAGGTGACCAAATACTTATTTTCCACCATATTTTGCAAATAAATTCATAAAAAATCCTACAATGTGATTTTCTGGATTTTTTTTCCTCAATTTGTCTGTCATAGTTGACGTGTACCTATGATGAAAATGACAGGCCTCTCTCATCTTTTTAAGTGGGAGAACTTGCACAATTGATGGCTGACTAAATACTTTTTTCCCCCACTGTAGATAGCTTAAAATGGAGCCAACAAGTCCAGACCTACAGGAAGAGAACACACACTGGGATTCACTCCGCTGAACGAATTTTGTACAGAACACTCTTCAAATACCTCATCTGGAACACTGTTTTCTAGTACTGTGGGCACTGGTTGGCTAACTCAGTCAACTAAGGGCAAACTCTGTTGAAGTGCTGTGCAGATCCCCAGTCTCAATTCAAATACAATTCAAGTACATTCATGTTGTATGTCGTCTGGTGTGTGTGTGTGTGTGGGGGTGCTTACCTGAGACCATGCGCGACTGCAGATCCAATGGTAGCGTGGGCACAGGTGATGGGAGAGGGAATGAAGAGAGCGATCATGAAGATTCCTTCTGTCCAGGGGTTATCACACCCATAAACCTGGCCTATACCTACTGGCACTGCAGTGAACAGCTGAGAGAGAGACAGAGATGAGATTGTGTCTGTGTGTGTGTGTAATATATGAGCTGACTCACATATTAATCAAAATCGTCATGACCTCAACAAACACACAGAATGTACTGCATATGTCATATTTTTCTCCTTCTGAAAAGCCTAAAGGCATAATTCCCAGGGTTTGTCAAGAACCTGCTTCTCGGTGTCAGAGTACATAAGTGCATAATTGTGTGTATGTGAACTATTTCAGTTTATTGCGTGTGCAGGTGCAAAGGGTAAGAGGATGAGAAAATGAACAACTCTAGTCTGTACTGTATGGGTGTGTGTGTGACTGGGCCAGAAAAGTGAATCTGCTCAGGTACAAAATGTGGCCCTTCCAGATAGATGGAATTTCCAGAGATACTACCTGCATGACTCGGCCTGGAAGTTTCTAGAATATACCTGCACACACACACACCTTCCTGAACACACTCACACAACCACACACACCAGGCCTTGAAACACCACACAGAAACAGTATACACACGCACTCACTTTCTCTCTCTCGCTCACACACGCACACACCCTGCTCTGCCTCTTACCTTAGCTACGTTGACCTCTGCCCAGGTGATGTTCAAATCAAATCAATTTTATTTGTCACATACACGTGTTTAGCAGATGTTATTGCGGGTGTAGCGAAATGCTTGGGCTTCTAGCTCCGACAGTGCAGTAATATCTAACAAGTAATATCTAACAATTTCACAACATATACCCAATACACACAACTCTAGTAAGGAATGGAATTTAAGAATATATACATATATGGACAAGCAATGACAGAGCGGCATGGACTAAGATACAGTAGAATATTATAGAATAGAATACAGTATATACATATGAGATGAGTAGTGCAAGATATATAAACATTATTAAAGTGACTAGTGTTTCAAGTGGCCAGTGATTTCAATAGGCAGCAGAAGCCTCTAATGTGCTAGTGATGGCTATTTAACAGTCTGATGGCCTTGAGATAGAAGCAGTTTTTCATTCTCTCGGTCCCAGCTTTGATGCACCTGTACTGACCTCGCCTTCTGGATGATAGCGGGGTGAACAGGCAGTGGCTCGGGTGGTTGATGTCCTTGATGATCTTTTGGGCTTCCTGTGACATCGGGTGGCTGTAGGTGTCTTGGAGGGTGGGTAGTTTGCCCCGGTAATGCGTTCAGCAGTCCGCACCACCCTCTGGAGAGCCCTGAGGTTGCGGGCGGTGCAGTTGCCGTACCAGGCGGTGATACAGCCCGACAGGGTGCTCTCAATTGTGCATCTGTAAAAGTTTGTGAAGGTTTTAGGTGCCAAGACAAATTCCTTCAGCCTCCTGAGGTTGAAGAGGCTCTGTTGCGCCTTCTTCACCACACTGTCTGCGTGGGTGGACCATTTCAGTTTGTCGGTGATGTGTACGCCAAAGAACTTGAAACTTTCCACCTTCTCCACTGCGGTCCTGTCGATGTGGATAGGGGGTGCACCCTCTGCTGTTTCCCTGAAGTCCACGATCATCTCCTTTGTTTTGTTGATGTTGAGTGAGAGGTTATTTTCCTGGCACCACACTCCCAGAGCCCTCACCTCCTCCCTGTAGGCAGTCTCGTCATTGTTGGTAATCAAGCCTACTACTGTTGTGTCGTCTGCAAACTTGATGATTGAGTTGGAGGGGTGCTTGGCCACGCAGTCATCTTGAAGCATGTGGGGACAGCAGACTGGGAAAGGGTGAGATTGAATATGTCCGTAAACACACCAGCCAGCTGGTCTGCGCATGCTCTGAGGACGCGGCTAGGGATGCCGTCTGGGCCGGCAGCCTTGCGGGGGTTAACATGCTTAAATATCTTACTCACGTCGGCCAAGGAGAAGGAGAGGCCACAGTCCTTGGTAGTGTGCCTCGTTTGTGGCACTGTGTTATCCTCAAAGCGGGCGAAGAAGGTGTTTAGCTTGTCTGGAAGCGAGACATCGGTGTCGGCGACGTGGCTGGTTTTCCTTTTGTAGTCCTTGATTGTCTGTAGACCCTGCCACATACGTCTTGTGTCTGAGCCGTTGAATTGCGATGTTTTGCCAGTTTAATTGCCTTGCGGAGTGAGTAGCTACACTGTTTGTATTCTGCCATATCCCCAGTCACCTTGCCATGGTTAAATGCGGTGGTTCGCGACTTACAGTTCCATCCGCGGCTGGATAAGGACTTGGAGGAAGTGGTGGTTGTAGTGGCCTGTAGCCACCATGTGGAGACACACCACGATGTTGAAGGGAAGAGTTTACACTGGCAGGTCCCAACGACTGTTAATGGACGCCAACGCACTGGACGCTATAGGGCTGGAGGAGAGGAGGTTAATGTATCCTTCTCTACCATGATGACACATAATAACCTCTAATCTCTCTAGTAGCAACAAGTCACAGTCAAGGTCAAATCTAGCCAGGCATCGGCCGCATATTCTGTTTTAACCAATATAAGAAAAGTTGATTGTCACAGATGTGTCTCGATATGTGCCTGTAAGACCATACTAACGAAGGGCACTATCAACATGACTTAAGGGCATCAGATAGCATTTCAATACAAAGATTGTTATCAGATTATGTTCTCATTCTTATCTCAAATCATGTGTCAAGTGTAAGCATTGTCATAGCTGGGACGTTTATGCAAGATGGATGTGTGTGTGTCTGTGTGTGTGTCTGTGTGTGTGTCTGTGTGTCTGTCTGTGTGTGTGTGTGTGTGTCTGTGTGTCTGTCTGTGTGTGTGTCTGTGTGTGTCTGTGTGTGTGTGTCTGTGTGTGTGTGTCTGTGTGTGTGTGTGTCTGTGTGTGAGTCAAACAAGGCTGCTACAGATCAGAGATGTTTCCTCTTTTGCCCTGTCATCATGTCATTAGTGGAAGTAGGTTAGACAAGGTAGAAAGTCATTAATGTCATTTTGACCCGATGATGTGATAAATAGAGGCTGACATACAGTAAATAGAGCTAGACATAATAGAGACAAGCATAATAGTCTGTCATTTGGACGTCACAATGAGATAAAAGTCACTTTGACCAGATGATGATCTAAATGGGCCAGAGAGCCACCTTTTCCTGCTAATGAAAAGAGGGCATTCTTCTAATGCTCGATTCACGTCCAAAACCACATGAGAGGGTGGATATCAGGTCATCTGATGGGGTATCTGGTGGCACTATCTACACATTAAGATCATCATCTGGTCAAAATTACATTTATAATTTTCTACCTCTACCCCACTTTCACAGATCACGGGATGACAGGGAAAAATTATCTCCAGGTCACCCTAACAATGACAGGAGGTGAATAGAGATGCGGATTCTATAATAATAATATGCCATTTAGCAGAAGCTTTTATCCAAAGCGACTTACAGTCATGCGTGCATACATTTTTTAATTTTGTGTATGGGTAGTCCCGGGGATCGAACCCACTACCTTGGCGTTACAAGCGCTGTGCTCTACCAGCTGAGCTACAGAGGACCATACATCTGCTGTCCTACATCTCTGTCCCACCAAATAGTCTTTATTCGTCTGTTCGATTCTATTCTGAGGCCATTTTGTTCTTGTTGCGTTGTCTTCCACCTAGCACAGTGTCACACGGAGATCGACCATAGTCCATGTATCTCTCTCTCATACACACACACACGCACACGCACACTGAGGGCTGCTGAGGGCGTCCGTTTGACTTCAGCTGTTGAGCTACAATATTTGAAGATTATCCAGTGAGCAGCTCCTTTTATAAGTAATTCTTAATTCTTGTTTTTAATGTATTTTATTCTATATTTTACTTTTATTTTAATAAAATACTTCAACTGCACAGCTGTATAAAGTTTGATTTGATTGTGTAATTTATAGGGAATGTCCTGAATGGAATGAGGCTACAGTAGTTGGAGTAGTGTGTGTGTGTGTGTTTGTGTGTGTGTGTGTACGGTGTAATGGCTCTCTCCATTGTCTGTGCTGTTTTTTAGACTGATCATCCTCCCAAGCGCAATAAATACCCAGGAACATCATTAAATACAATTAGAGTTACATAACAACCTTAACGAGACGGACTAACGAGCTGGTCTAATTACACCCACAGACATCTAGACATCTAGGAGTCATCGTTCCTCGATGGAGCAGGAGGAGGAGCGCGTGAGAGAGGAGAGGGAGAAGGAGGGGGAAGAGGAGGAAGGAGGGGGAAGAGGAGGAAGATAAAGAGAAGGCTAATTTTTATTTGGTGTCATAGAGGTGTGCCCATAAAGATGTCTGGTATTTTAGCAATTCTGACATAAACAGGATTTTTACATTCACATAACTCACGATCCAACAACCTTTTAAAGAGGCCCCTGTTTCCTAGAAATAAGGAGACAAGTACTAGTCAGACTACTCAGTAGTGTAAAACAAGTTTATTATGACAATTATAGGTAAAGAATATATGAGGTGGTATTTATCTGCACTGAGAACTGCCTGAAGAAAAGGGTTCTGCAACTGCCTGAAGAAAAGAGTTTTACATTTTACATTTTAGTCATTTAGCAGATGCTCTTATCAAGAGCGACTTACAGTTAGTGCATTAATTTTAAGATAGCTAGGTGGGACAACCACATATCCAGTATTTAAGTTAATATTATTTAAAGTACTACTTTTTTGGGGTATCTATTTAAAACCAAATATTTTTAGACTTTTACTCAAGTAGTATTTTACTGGGTGACTTTCACTTTTACTTGAGTCATTTTCTATTAAGGTATCTTTACTTTACCTCAAGTATGACAATTGGGTACTTTTTCCACCACTGCACACATCACAGTCATAGTAAGTACATTTTTCCTCAATAAAGCATCTATCAGCAAAGTCAGAGCTAGTAAGGGGTGTGTGTGTGTGTGTGTGTGTGGGGGGGGGAGTGAAGTGCGAGAAGGGGATGTGAGGCGGGGTGCTGTGGGATTACTCTTTGAAGAGGTAGAGTTTCAGATGTTTTCTGAAGATGGGCAGGGACTCTGCTGTCCCAGTTTCAGGGGGAAGCTGGTTCCACCATTGGAGTGCCAGAACAGAGAAGAGCTTGGACTGGGCTGAGCGGGAGCTGCCCTCCTGTATGGGTGGTAGGGCCAAGAGACCAGAAGTGGCAGAATGGAGTTCTCGGTTTGGAGTGTAGGGTTTGAGCATAGCCTAAAGGTAGGGAGGGGGCAGTTCCTCTTGCTGCTCCGAAGGTAAGTACAATGGTCTTGTAGTGGATGCGAGCTTTGACAGGAAGCCAGTGGCGTGTGCGGAGGAGTGGGGTCACATGAGAGAACTTGAGAAGGTTGAACATCAGGCGGGGTGCAGTGTTCTGGATAGGTTGCAGGGGTTTGATGGCACAAGTGGGGAGTCCAGCCAACAGCGAAATGCAGTAGTCCAGACGGGAGATGACAAGTGCCTGGATTGGGATCTGCACTGCTTCCTGTGTGAAATAGGGTCGTACTCTACGAACGTTGTAGAGCATGAACCTGCAGGAGCGAGTCACTGCTTTGATGTTTGCAGAGAATGACAGGGTGTTGTCCAGGGTCACGCCAAGGGTCTTGCACTCTGGGAGGGGAACACCGTGGAGTTGTCAACCGTGATGGAGAGGTCTTTGAGCGGGCAGGCCTTCCCCGGGAGGAAGAGCAGCTCTGTCTTGTCGAGGTTGAGTTTGAGGTGGTGGGCCGACATCCAAGCTGTGATATCTGCCAGGCATGCATAGAAAAGAGAAAAGTAGTTGAGTGTCATCCGCAAAGCAATGATACCAGAGGCCATGTGAGGATATACTTGGTGTACATAGAGAAGAGGGCCTAGAACCGAGCCCTAGGGGACACCAATCGTGAGAGTACGTGGTGCAGACACAAATCCTCTCCATGACACCTGGTAGGAGTGGCCTACCAAGCAGGATGCAATCCAAGAGTGTGCAGAGCCTGAGACACCCAGACCTGAGAGGGTGGAGAGGAGGATCTGATGGTTCACAGTGTCGATGGCAGCGGATAGATCTAGGAGGATGAGAACAGAGGAGAGAGAGTCAGCTTTGGCTGTGCGGAGAGCCTCTGTGACATAGAGAAGAGCAGTCTCAGTTGAGTGACCCGTCTTGAAGCCTGACTGATTGGGGTCAAGAAGATTGTTCTGAGAGAGATAGCGAGAGAGTTGGTAAGAGACAGCATGCTCAAGTGTTTTGAAAGAAAAAAAAGAAAGGATACCGGTCTGTAGTTCTTGACTTCAGAGGAGTTGAGTGTTGGTTTCTTGAAGAGGGGAGTGACTCGGGCCATTTTTAAGTCAGAGGGGATGGAGCCAGTGGTCAGGGATGAGTTGATGAGGGAAGTGAGGAATGGGAGAAGGTCTACAGAGATGGTCTGGAGAAGGGAGGAGGGGATGGAGTCAAGCAGGCAGGTTGTCGGGCAGCCGGACCTCACTAGTCACAGGATTTAATCTGGAGAGAAAGTATGGTATTATTTTATGTATCATTAAGGTAAATGTAGGGAGAGGTCAAAGGTAAAATAATAATATTAGTAATAAACATGACTATGTTTAAATGAATGTATGTGCTCTGTCACAGGGGCTCTCAAACTGTGGCCCATGGGCTTATTATGGACACATGGTATGCATTACCGTAGTTCTTTTTTAAGAAGGGGGCCTAGGCCACGCAGCCAATAGAATGATAGAATAAGAGGCTTCATATAGAAAAAAGCATTCAGTACCTTTGGAGTGGACATTGTGTGACAGCTGGACGTTGAAAAAGAAGGGTGGTGTAGAACTAAAATAAGTTAGGAATTTGCCATAAGGGGGTAACTGTATATGCCATGTACGCATGTTTGTGCAGTTGTGTGTGGGAGTATAAAAGGGATGTCTAAGCCAGAGAGAGACAGTTGTTCCATGGAATTGCTCGGCTTTTGTTAATAGATAATAAAAGTCTAATTTTTGGATTCACAGGCTCTAGTTTCTTGTGAGATATGTTTGAGTTGACTACTTTCGAGTCATATATATTTCTACAACATAATTGGCGAGCTTGCCAGGAGTTGACAACAGGGGCCAGAGACGGTGTACATCTGCAGTTGTGAAACGGCTTGGACGGACCATACAAACAAAAGCGGACGCTTTTAATAGGTAAGCCAAGTTCTTACTTATATAGTATAAAGTTGTATGGTTCGATCCGGGGCCCGGCCTCAGCAGCAGAATAACAAGTAGGTCTCTCCAAATTTAAGAACCTGAAAATTATTGACTGGAGCTTTTGGATTTAAGAATACATGTCGATGTCACTCTGTTGTTCGTCTGAACCGTTTGTTCAAATCATATGATTAATTTGTTCGTTCCGTCTGTTCGATTCAGTCGACTCATTTGATTCATCTTGCTGATCGCTCTGTCTGGGTCATTTCGGCACGGGCGGCTGTCTAGCTGGTTGAGCGATCAGACAATAACATGTTAAAAAGACCTACAGATACCGCTCTAGACGTGTAGTGGAAGTGAATCGTCTTGAGGACTGCATAGGTAGGCGAAATCCTGTACAATAACGCTCTTTCTCTGTGTCATGGAAGTGTATCAGAGAAAGAGGGCCGAATTTACAGGTCGCTTAGGAAAGCGTAGTAGAAGTCCAGGTGTGTGGGTGAAGTGTATCACCTAGGGGGCTAAATAAATAGAAATCCTGTGGATACCGCTTTGGAGAGCTAAAATTAGCGCTCCAGAGGGCTGAACGGGCAGGTGGCTAGCTACATTTGGGACCTACGGTTACCGCTCTAATGAGGAGGTCTGCTCGGGTAGGTGGGGAATCATCCTGTGTTGTGGTGATGCAAATGTTAGGTAGGGTCGATCAGGAAAAAAAGTTAGGTCATCCGGAGTAGGTGACAGCATAAATTGGAGTAACACCGGTCATCCTGAGTAGGTGAACGGGTTAAATAGTGCTAAAGGGCTTCAAAATATAGAGAAAGTGTTAAATAGAGTAGGTCTGCTCATCTTGTGTGGGTGAGTGGTTTGCTTGGGCGGCTGTGAGTCATTCAACTGTCTGATTCATTTGGGCACAAGTGGCTGCTCATCTGTGTGAGTGAGAATAATAAGAAATCCTGCAAGTAAATAGCCTTTCTGTAATGAAAGGAAATATATTTGAGGTTGTTTGAAGCTTCTGTCTGATGGAGAAAGGGCGTGCCCAATCTCACATTAGGAAAGAGAAGAATAAATGGTGCATGGATATTGTGATGTCACGAGAGGCTGTGTCCTGGAGGGACGTTACATCCCCCTGAGGTGGCTGCAAACCCAGACAGCTATGGCTCCATCTGCTGGTATGGTCGGGAACTCCACCCCTCTATGGCCAATCTTCCCACGCAGCTGAAACAAATGAGGAGCTGATGAGCTGAAGGTTTGGGAAGGGAAGAGACACAGTCTCCAAGCTGGGCTCTCTGGAGGACAAGAGTGCTGCACGTCCACTTCCATGAGGAATATAAGGATTTGGAGATACTTACCTTTGGGAAATACTCACCTTTGGATATATGCACCTGTGGAAATACGTGAGAGACATTTGGAAGGACTTTTTGCTGGGTTGGCCACTAGCTGCAACGTGGACTACAGTAAGGCTGGGGAAAAGTTATCTGAGCGAGTGAGAATTATGACTTTGGATGTGGAAGAGACATCCCTGAACTGTTAACCCTTAAAGAGCCACAAGAGAACAGAATTTTGTTATATTTTCGTTAATTTCCCAAGACCTATAATAAAATCCTTGTTTTGTTTGAACCTTGTCTCCTTGCACTACTTGAGCAATCCCGCTGAAAGCTGTGTAGCCTCTCGTGACGTCACAGATGGTGGAGAATACGGGCACGCTCAAGCGTTAATAGTGCATGTCAGAGGAGGATACCGAAGGTTTGATCACCCAGTTTTCCAAGTTGGCCGTAGGCTCCCGCCGACGGAAATGGAGGACATATTGAAAGCCCTTGTTGCTGGCCAGCAAGCCCAGATGCAAGCAAACGTGGCTCTCTTGGAGGAGCAAAAGAAAGCCAACCTTCTGAAGGCAGAGGAATTGCAGTTGCAGAGACAGAGGGTTGTCCAAAATACCCGCCCAATAAAGGCAAGTGACTTTATATCTAAGATGGGAGCTACCGATGACATTGAGGCATACCTGCATGCATTTGAGGCCACGGCCACTAGGGGAAGCCTGGCCCAAGCAACAGTGGGTTGGTCTGTTAGCCCCCTTTCTAACCGGGGAATCGCTGAATGCTGTCCGGGACCTGGGCCCTGACCAGGTTACTGACTATGATGCCCTGAAGTCTGAGATCCTCAGCAGATATGGACTCACAAAGTTTGGTATGGCCCAGCGCTTTCACAGTTGGACCTTCCAACCAGACCAACCTCCTCGGGCGCAGATGCATGAACTTGTCCGAATCGCAAGGAAATGGCTGGATCCGCAGAGGAATACAGCAGCGGCGGTGGTGGAGGCCGTTGTAGTGGATCGTTACCTACGCGCCCTGCCTTATGAGGCAAAACGGTTCATCAGTCAACAGGCCTTGACCACGGCTGATCTGACCGTGGAAGCTGTGGAAAAGTACCAGGCCACAGCGGAGATGCTGAATGCTTCCCGAAAAAGACCCCAGGAGTGCGGCCCCACCACAAATGGGAAGAACCCGTCCAAAGGACCCCAAGGTCTCGAACCCAGCCACGTCAGGACTTATCCCGGCTCCAGGGGGGAGCCAGAAACCAGGCGGGTCCAAGAAGAGTACACCAGGAGGGGGAAACTCGACAGTGTTACCGGTGTGGGGAGATGGGACATATCTCCTGGCAGTGTGGGAAACCAGCCGATGAACCTATGCCCACTGGCGGAGTCCTCCAGCTCAGCACCCACACACCGTTTTGCCTCGCTCTTGGGAGTCGTAGATGGCGGCCCAGATCGACCCCCCACCTGCCCGGTAACTGTGAATCACCATGATGTGGAGGCCTTACTGGATTCTGGTAGCTGGGCCACCCTGGTGCGTAAGGATTTGGTGGGCCCAACGTGTCTGACCCCGGGGAAAGTCCTCCCAGTTTCCTGTGTCCATGGGGACACCAGAGAATACCCCATTACTGAACTTACAATGACCAGCACACGGGGAACCATACACACGACGGCGGGGGTGGTTGATTCCCTCCCCGTCCCTGTCCTAATTGGACGAGACTGCCCAGCCTTTTACCCACTCTGGAGAGAGTCTCAGGAGAGGATAACCCGAGTACCTCGGAAACGGAGAGGCAAGACTCATCCTGGGAAGGCTCCGGTGCAATCCTCCGAGTTACTCACTCCCGCCCGGGCTCTGATAGGGATGGCAGGTGCCCAGACCGACACAGAGACGGAGCTACAGAATCTGGACAAAGAACTGTCTGGTCTGAAGGGGACCGCTGAGAGGTATCGTTTGTTAAAGCAACAGTTAGACATGAAGACAGAAGAGTTAGATATCCTCCAGGCTAAACTCCAACAGAGCTCCTTCCATAAGCAACAGGAGGAGCTGGAGAGGCTGCGCAGGACCATCGAGGAGTGTGAGGAGACCCTGCGCAGTAGTAAGGAAGGTCCAGAAGAAGGCAGAGGAGAAGTACAAGGTGTTGGAGAACAAGATGAAGAATGCGGAGGCAGAGAGAGAGAAGGAACTGAAAGCTGCTCAACAGAAGCTAAACTCTGCTAAAACCAAGGCTGATGCGTTCAGTAAGAAACTCAAGGAGAGACAACAGGAGGCTGAGTCCCTGGTCCTAGAGGTGGAGGAGTTGAAGAGAGAGCAGGCTGGCAAGCACCACGGCAATGCGGACGCCCTCTCCCGGCGTGATGCCTTCTTCGCTGCCTTTACCCCGACGAGGACGTCGGTCCCGAGGAGGGGGATGTGTGATGTCACGAGAGGCTGTGTCCTGGAGGGACGTTACATCCCCTGAGGTGGCTGCAAACCCAGACAGCTATGGCTCCATCTGCTGGTATGGTCGGGAACTCCACCCCTCTATGGCCAATCTTCCCACGCTGCTGAAACAAATGAGGAGCTGATGAGCTGAAGGTTTGGGAAGGGAAGAGACACAGTCTCCAAGCTGGGCTCTCTGGAGGACAAGAGTGCTGCACGTCCACTTCCATGAGGAATATAAGGATTTGGAGATACTTACCTTTGGGAAATACTCACCTTTGGATATATGCACCTGTGGAAATACGTGAGAGACATTTGGAAGGACTTTTTGCTGGGTTGGCCACTAGCTGCAACGTGGACTACAGTAAGGCTGGGGAAAAGTTATCTGAGCGAGTGAGAATTATGACTTTGGATGTGGAAGAGACATCCCTGAACTGTTAACCCTTAAAGAGCCACAAGAGAACAGAATTTTGTTATATTTTCGTTAATTTCCCAAGACCTATAATAAAATCCTTGTTTTGTTTGAACCTTGTCTCCTTGCACTACTTGAGCAATCCCGCTGAAAGCTGTGTAGCCTCTCGTGACGTCACAATATTCATTGACCAATTGAGTGTAGAAAATTCACGTTACCAGGAGGGGTAGAATAAAACCTGTTGGAGGAACAGGTCACGTGTACCGGTGTGGTCATATGACATCTATGCATTGTATTTTGATAAATATTTTAGGGTATGTTTCTGACATTATATTTAGAAACTTTAGAGGTGATGTAGTATTATGATAAATTGACTACAGTTAAATAATAGCTAGGATAGGGTTAACATTCCAAATTTGGGCCCTTTGATAAAATAAAATATTCCTGTAGGTTATACAAATAGTAATTAAGCGAGTTTGAGAACAACATTGTATAAATATGGAATAAAAGTGGTATAATGGTGTAAATTAGTCGCACTCTGAAGTTTGAATGATGAGATATAGAGGTGTGTATGATAATTATATATACATTGGAATAATAAGCTTTTCTTGTAAATGACATCTTGGAGTTTCATACAACAATGCCTGTCATAGAATTTCATAAGATCAGTGAATAGTGACCAGCATATATGATTCTGGGAGGTTCCGCTGAGACTAGATTGTGATTAACTGATTGTGGCAATAAAGAATAATTAGAAACATGAATGGTTTGGTAGATATGAATATATTGGAATAGAATGAATTTTATGTGAGTGTGATTTAATACGAGGGATTGGATAAAATTATAGGTGTTGACTTATGTAATGTATGCGAATAGTGGTGAATTGTAGAATGATAATGTATTTTCGTTACGTGAACTAGGGGATGCAAGGAGCTTTGGCTATTATGCTGAGTGAATAGCACCAATTTATAGTGGGTTCTAGATTTGTTGAATAAACAAACTTATATTTTAAACTAAAGCAATGCAATAGGCTACAATTATAACATTATCAGAAAAAGGCACTATACGCTCATCTGTGATCCTCTGTAGCTCAGTTGGGAGAGCACGGTGCTTGCAACGCCAGGGTTGGGTGTTCGATTCCCAAGGGGGGCCTAGTATAAGTATAATAATGTATGAGCCCACTAATTGTGTGTCGCTTGGAATAAGAGCATCTGCTAAATGACTAAAATGTTAACGGAGAGGAGAGTACGTAATTTTTTGTCATTGAATAAGGTTTTGCTAGATTAAATGAGTGACAATGGTGGAACATGTCTATAAATAAATTGGATTGTGATAAATGGATGATTTCAATATATGATGGTAAACTACAGCAAGTGTTTGGTGTTACTTGTAGCTTACTTAGAAAGGATAGATTAATAGATCTCATTCATTCTGTAATGGCGGGGTGATGGTTTAATTGCGTGGCTATGATTTTAGTTGATTATAAGAGAAATAGGATATAGTTTACGACGCATGGAGAAGTGAATGTCTTATATGGTAATAGATCAACTGAACCAAACATGACGTTACTATGGAAATGTAGCATGATTAATGTTGTTAAGTTCGTTTTTAAACCCTATGATAGAGGTAAATGCAGAACGCTGTTTGAAAGTGTGTTTTATTAGGTCTGCTAGGAAAAATGGAAGAATTTCCATTTTTGTCTGTGGGTGTTAAACATTGGCGCTTGCCAGTGGCGGCTCCTGAAAAAATTCTCAGGAGGGGCAATTTTTCTGATGATTTAGGTGACCTACACACATTTAAAAAAAGATATGTCCAGCAACAACATGAAGACAGGGGCAGCATATAAGTCAATACCAGAAGCATTTATTGACTGATCTCAAAAGTGTTGGCTTACCAGGGTTGGTGGAGCCCTCAGTTTCATCTTTGCCTCGCAAAGCTAACTCAAACACTCCGCAAAACTTCACACACTGGATTAGCCGGCTGAGGATGTGGCGGTTCTTGCTAATGTCGTAGTAAATATATTTGTTATAGTGAATATGGAATATGATATGTTGAGTAAAATGTTGTGCTAAGATCTATTTAGGTCAGGAGCTGGTTATAAGTTATGTTCCTATCCAATAACAATGGACAAAAGGGTCCTATCTTGTCAGCCTTGTCAGCAGGTGGCCAAGGACAACACCCACGCCATAGGCCTCTCAGTTCTTCCAACTCACGAGTTCTTGCTCTGAGGACACACACACACACAAACACACACACACACACATCATCACTGTTAAACACACACACACACACACACATCATCACTGTTAAACACACACACACACACACAAAAATCCCCTCTCTTAGGCTGAACATTTGAAGACAGAGAACCCGACTCAGAGCCAATGCAACAGTGACAGTAGCCTGGAGGGGACCTCGCCCAACTCATCAGGACCAATCAGAAGATCAGAACTACTAGATTGAACCTACTTCATTTATTGCATAAAATGTCTGCACACAATGTTTCGGGGCTCTCTTCAGATAATAATAATAATAATAATAATAATATGCCATTTAGCAGACGCTTTTATCCAAAGCGACTTACAGTCATGCGTGCATACATTTTTGTGTATGGGTGGTCCCGGGGATCGAACCCACTACCTTGGCGTTACAAGCACCATGCTCTACCAGCTGAGCTACAGAAAGTGGATACTCATGGATGCGCATTGCAATTGTAAAATGTCAACACAATTGGAGACACCACGTCATTTTTGGAGACATGTTATTGACAGTAAACTATTGTAGATGCGACTGCTAACTAAATAAAACATTTTAGCTGGCTAGCAAATCATCTTAGCTAAATGTGGGGCAAACAATTCAGTTATTTACCATTAATTTGAGGGATTGGGGTGAAAGAAATCGAGTTACATAGTGATACTTTACGATATACTGTATTGACAATATCGCAATATTTTAGCGCTAGTTGGCTGTACCTGCACCAAAACACCATTATTGTTCCTTCATAGCTTGTTCTCAATCTTTTCACATTGGGAGCCAATTTGTTTTCAGCACTTTTATTTCCATGACTGATCAAAACTCGTTCTCATGGCTTTCTGATCCCTCTGCAACAGACATATGGTGCGCAATAAAATCACAGTATCGAATCGCAATACGTATAGAATCATGAGACTCGCAATGCTGATGCATATATCTTATCGTGAGGTTCCTGGCAATTCCCAGCCCAAGTTCATTTGCCACAACAAATCTCTTCGCTAGCAAACGCAATGTGTCTCCAGCAATGTTTACTTTTTTGACGTTCTATGGCATCTCCACTTTCCAAGCATATATGACCACATGTAATATTTTGGTAAGTGATGCAAATAGTGAACTATGTAGGGCCAGGATGTAAAATATATGTAGCTGCAGCAATTTCTCTTATCTGATATGGTAAGTAATGGGGCTTGATTTATAGCTCCCTAAGAGTTTGACGAACGGGTCCGTGAACGCGATTGCAGATATCTTTACCTCTGAATAAACTGCCTTATATTATACAATTATCCACCTTGTCCAAAAGTCTCTACTTTTTCTCCGTTCTCCAGTAAACTTGTTTTATCAACAATAGTAAGGTTCAATGACACAGAAAGCAGTTCAATGTCGGGGTACAGTCGCTCTCTTACCAGGATCGCGGTCCGCTCTGACCAGGGTGAAGGTGGCCGGCTCCACCTCTCTGCCAGCAGCGTTTTCATTATTTAGTCCGTTCGTAGCGGGTATGTACACGATCAACAAGATCAGTCCAAAACCGAAGATCAGTCCAAAGCAGAATGTTTGCAGAATGTTTGTAAACTAAGTCTACAAATTAAAAACATAAAATAACGCCACACTGCAGGTCGCAACATAGACGCTGATAGCCGCCATTGTCTTAGTTACGTTCAACGTTACGTCACGTATGACGAAAGCGTAAGTGCATGCACACAGACACCCATAGAGAATGTATTGAAAGCTTTGAAATGTGAAAAAAATAGATTTTACATGACAGGCTACGAGAGACTTCTGGGCGATTTTCAACCTGACTGAAATCGCCCAAAAAAGCGGCGGGGCCATTTGAAGCACGACTTTAGCCTGATTTGACATTTAGTGGCTGGCAGATCAGACGTGAACACTGATAACTGCTGTTGCCGTGATATAATTTTTTATAAATTTATAAAAAAAATATATTTTTTTATTTTTTATTTTTTTATAATTGATTAGAAAAAAAATCCCTTCCTTTTCCCGTTTGGCAGTGCGTCGCCCATATCGCCCTATTGAACAAGCCGTCCCTG
>NW_025537759.1:0-25810 GCF_020615455.1 Coregonus clupeaformis | reverse complement strand
TATCGATACACTTTCCTACTCATTAATTACAGCTACAGTGCTGGTTATAGCGTGAGTGGAAGGAGGAAGAATGCACATTTTAGTGCTTATATAGCCTAAGTGTTGAATAAAAAAGTGTTGACAGTGCTGAGTAAGAACTTAAACATGAACTCACTCATAAAAACAGCAGCTCTTCGCTGTATTCGTTGGCAGTCTCTCTGCTGTCATGGTTTAAAACGTTTTTAAATCTCACAGTATCCACTTTGCTGGCTTTTTTTGTGCCTGCTATGTTACTACAGACAAATCTGAGCAATCCGATTGGCCAGCGGTAGACGTATAGTGGACTTGATTTGCTCTCCGGGACCGCAGATTTGTACATTCAGACACATGAAATGGTTTAAAAATCGGAACACTTAGACCTACCCGGCGTGCGGAGCACCTACCGCCAGAGACAAAAAAATAAAAACATAGGAACGCAAGGCTTTATTGCTGGGTTTTTCACAAAAATTTTTGGTGATTGACTAGAAATGCCTTGGAGATCAACCGGTCGGTTGGTGACCACTGGTGTAGAGGACACAGTCTTTGATTTGAGTTTAGCCCGGTGATGGCCAGGACTTGCAGTAAGTATGGTTTTTAAATTAATTTGATCAGCTATGTAGCCTTTTGATTACTTTTTGATGAATAAATAAAACAAAAATGTTTACTAGCCACCAACGTTCCCTCAAATTTTTCTCAGCACTGAGCAAATTTGGGTCTGCTGAGTGCAAACTTGAATGTTGAAAAATTCTATGCAACTTCCAGCGTCGTTTACACATTGTGAACACTGAGGCTGTACCTGCTTTACGTTAGGTTTTAACAGTGGCCAAGTAGGCTACTGTGGCTATTTGATCATAATGTAGGAAGGCCCAGAGTGGCCTACCATAAAAAAACAATGGAGAAAATGCATCCCATAACATTTTAACATGGAAATAGCTGTTTTGTCATTCAGTCTACAGTAGCAGCCAATGTGTGGTTCAATGTTATATTAACCTGTTTTATCCACTTGTCCTTCAGACACAGAGGTGACTGAAAATGGTGTTTGATGCAAGAAATCACTTTAGAAAATAAAATGCATTATTATTCCCATATGATTATTACAGGAAATAAGACAAATTATGCTACCCTCTGCCTACTGGCTACTTAGCTTATTCAAGCCTGTCTCAAAATACAACACTGCCCTTTTTAAGACAAAAAAAAGCTCTTTACCTGACTAGCTTTTTCAAAGATGTCTAGAAATGTACACGTTTTGTGCTCTTCTGGGAAGCAATCCCTCCCCTATTGCTGACTACAAATGATCTATAACTGGGCTAATAAGTCACTAACTAGCACAGGATGTACACACGTGGCTACATGCAGCTCTTGTTTTGATCTCAAACAAGCACATCTACTCATGACCACAGCTGTACAGACAGTCCAGATCAAGTAAACGGCACAGATCCATCTATGGCAATGGTCAATTTGCATATCGGCCTACTGCAGCTCTGATTGGTCATGCCGCACCGGTCTGTGTAGAGTACGGACTGAGTCATGCTTGTCAACACAATGGAATCCTACTCCTGATGCGTTCTGCCTACTACAAAATCTCTTGCATATGTCATTTTGTTTCAGTATGTTGCATTGAAAGAGGCTAATATTGCGTTGATTCGATCACAATTGTCATCGTGAAGGGAAACGTTAATAGTGAAAACTCTAGAAAGTTCAAAATCTTGTCTACGTGGGCTGATACAGTATCTATTCTGCGCAGCAGTGCCGGGGGAGCTGCGAGGCAGTCTCGGGACTACTGCACGCCCGCAGCAAGAAGCTTAGAGGGAACATTGCTAGCCACCTAGCAATTTTATGGAGTTAGCTTTAGCTAGTCAGCTAGATTGGGAACCTATCTCCCCAACCTCATAACTAGCTACCAAGACATTTCAGGCTATCAATCAAGTTAGTTAGACAAGCTAGCCTAACTATCTTCACATATAATTTGGCATCAATGATTACGGCTCTAGATTGTTGGAAATTGCTGTTTCAGGCGTAAAAAAAAGCTACATTCTCCAATTTAAAATAATGGGTGCATGACGCCCTGAATAGAAATACAGGTTTTACGATTTAGTGATGTTAAGTTATGACTAAACAAAAAAAGCCTTTATGGAAAGTATATTCAGTGCATTGCAGGGAGATAGACCCACAATGTCAGTTAAAGAAACACACAATGCTGTGATACCTGACACTCAGTCGGAGCAGCCCATTTGGAAAAACTTTGTTTATACTGGATGTATTGTGTGGAGACAGCAGTGTGGGGAATACAGGTACTGTAGGCATAAGAACAGAGAGGATAGCACATGATGTAACACAGATATAATAGCTGGAACTGAGTGGAGCCTTCCTACTGCTGATTACAGACCAATACTCCTGAGTGGCGCAGTGGTCCAAGGCACTGCATCGCAGTGCTAACTGTGCCACTAGAGATCCTGGTTCGAATCAGGCTCTGTCGCAGGCCGGCCGCGACCGGGAGACTCCATGGGCGGCGCACAATTGGGGGTAGGGGAGGGAATGGCACGGCAGGGATCTAGCTCAGTTGATAGAGCATGGCGTTTGCAACGCCAGGGTTGTGGGTTCGATTCCCCACGGGGGGGCCAGTATAAAAAAATATGTATTCACTAACTGTAAGTAAGCTCTGGATAAGAGTGTCTGCTAAATGACTAAAATGTAAATGTAATAATGACCACAGACAAAGCCTGCCCTTACATGTGTTCTGTGTGAGACTCATACTAGTGTTGCACGGAGGTATATCGAAACTCGCACTTTTTGATAAATAAATACAGTTGAAGTCGGAAGTTTACATACACTTAGGGTTGGAGTCATTAAAACTTGTTTTTCAAATTTCTTGTTAACAAACTATAGTTTTGGCAAGTCGGTTAGGACATCTACTTTGTGCAGACACGTAATTTTCCAACAATTGTTTACAGACAGATTATTTCACTGTATCACAATTCCAGTAGGTCAGAAGTTTACATACACCAAGTTAACTGTGCCTTTAAACAGCTTGGAAAATTCCAGAAAATTATGTCATGGCTTTAGAAGCTTCTGATAGGCTAATTGACATCATTTGAGTCAATTGGAGGTGTACCTGTGGATGTATGTCACGATCGTCTAAGGAAGCGGACCAAGGCGCAGCGTGTTGAGCGAACATGTTGACTTTATTATATTAAAGCAACCACGAAACAACAAAACAAAATGACGATAGTGAAGTCCAACAGTGACAATGACTGAACATGGAACAAAAACCCACAAACACAAGGTGAAAACACACAGTTTAAATATGGCTCCCAATCAGAGATAACGAACCGACAGCTGACACTCGTTACCTCCGATTGGGAGTCATATGACTAACAAGAACAACCAAAACCAAGCACACCCAAATACCCAACATAACCAAACCAAACCCAACAAAACGAATACACCCTGGCTCAAATACAAAGTCCCGGAGCCAGAGTGTGACAATGTATTTCAAGGCCTACCTTCAAAGTCAGTGCCTCTTTGCTTGACATCATAGGAAAATCTAAAGAAATCCACCAAGACCTCAGAAAAATAATTGTAGACCTCCACAAGTCTGGTTCATCATTGGGAGCAATTTCCAAATGCCTGAAGGTACCACGTTCATCTGTACAAACAATAGTACGCAAGTATAAACACCATGGGACCACGCAGCCGTCATACCGCTCAGGAAGGAGACGCGTTCTGTCTCCTAGAGATTAACGTACTTTGGTGCGAAAAGTGCAAATCAATCCCAGAACAACAGCAAAGGACCTTGTGAAGATGCTGGAGGAAACAGGTACAAAAGTATCTATATCCACAGTAAAATGAGTCCTATATCGACATAACCTGAAAGGCCGCTCAGCAAGGAAGAAGCCACTGCTCCAAAACCGCCATTAAAAAGTCAGACTACAGTTTACAACTGCACATGGGGACAAAGATCGTACTTTTTGGAGAAATGTCCTCTGGTCTGATGAAACAGAAATAGAACTGTTTGGCCATAATGACCATCGTTATGTTTGGTGGAAAAAGAGGGTGGCTTGCAAGCCGAAGAACACCATCCCAACCGTGAAGCACGGGGGTGGCAGCATCATGCTGTGGGGGTGCTTTGCTAAAGGAGGGACTGGTGCACTTGAGGAAGGACAATTGAGGAAGGACAATTATGTGTATATATTGAAGCAACATCTCAAGACATCAGTCAGGAAGTTAATGCTTGGTCACAAATGTGTCTTCCAAATGGACAATGACCCCAAGCATACTTCCAAAGTTGTGGCAAAATGGCTTAAGGACAACAAGGTCAAGGTATTGGAGTGGCCAATACAAAGCCCTGACCTCAATCCTATACAACATTTGTGGGCAGAATTGAAAAAGCGTGTGCGAGCAAGGAGTCCTACAATCCTGACTCAGTTACACCAGCTCTGTCAGGAGGAATGGGCCAAAATTCACCCAACTTATTGTGGGAAGCTTGTGGAAGGCTACCCGAAACGTTTGACGTTAAACAATTTAAAGGCAATGCTACCAAATACTAATTGAGTGTAAGTAAACTTCTGACCCACTGGGAATGTGATGAAAGTAAATAAATAATTCTCTCTACTATTATTCTGACATTTCACATTCTTAAAATAAAGTGGTGATCCTAACTGACCTAAGAGAGGGAATTTTTACTAGGATTAAATGTCAGGAATTGTGAAATACTGAGTTTAAAATGTATTTGGCTAAGGTGTATGTAAACTTCCGACTTCAACTGTAGGTACTCACATTTTTGTTAGGTTCGGTACATCTGTCAAATGTGTCTCACGTGATCAAGTCTGTCTATCAGCACAACCCTTTTATAGCACAAAGAGTATAGTCTCCCGAGTGGCGCAGTGGTCTAAGGCACTGCATCGCAGTGCTAACTGTGCCACTAGAGATCCTGGTTCGAATCCAGGCTCTGTCGCAGCCGGCCGCGACCGGGAGACTCATGGGCGGCGCACAATTGGCCCAGCGTCGTCCAGGGTAGGGGAGGGAATGGCCGGCAGGGATGTAGCTCAGTTGATAGAGCATGGCGTTTGCAACGCCAGGGTTGTGGGTTCGTTTCCCACGGGGGGCCAGTATAAAAAAAATATGTATTCACTAACTGTAAGTCGCTCTGGATAAGAGTGTCTGCTAAATGACAAAAAAAAAAAATATATATATATATATATATATATATATATATATATATATATATATATATATATATAGTGCCTGCTCTATTTACTCATTCATTGCTAGAGCTGTCTGGGCTGCATCGTTAGCTCCCCACCGCCCACATGCTACACAGAAATTAGCACACTTGAATAATGCAACACATGTAGAAATGTTTCAACTGTTCATTATTGTTTGCAAAACAATGTCCATACAGGCTAAACACAACATGTAAAGTGCTGGTCCCATGTTTCATGAGCTGAAATAAAATGTTCCATATGCACAAAAAGCTTATTTCTCTCAAACGTTGTGCACAAATTTGTTTACATCCCTGTTAGTGAGCATTTTATCCATTGTCAAGATAATCCATGCACCTGACAGATGTGGCATATCAAGAAGCTGATTAAACAGCATGATCCTTACAGGTGCACCTTGTGCTGGGGACAATAAATGGCCACTCTAAAATGTGCAGTTTTGTCACAAACACAATGCCACAGATGTCTCAAGTTTTAAGGGAGTGTGCAATTGGCTCACAAGTGGGTGGGCCTATGCCCTCCCAGGCCCACCCATGGCTGCGCCCCTGCCCAGTCGTGAAATCCATAGAGTCGGGCCTAATTAATTAATTTAAATTGACTGATTTCCTTATATGAACTGTAAAATATTTTTTAATTGTTGCACGTTGAGTTTATATTTTTGTTCAGTTTACTTAAGTAAAAATACTTTAAAGTACTACTTAAGTTGTTTTGGGGGATATCTGTACTTGACTGTTTATATTTTTGACAACTTTTACTTTAACTCCACTACATTCCTAAAAGAATATGTACTTTTTACTCCCATACATTTTCCCTGACACCCAAAAGTACTCGTTACATTTTGAATGCTCAGGCAGGACAGCAATATGGTCCAATTCACACACCTATCAATATAATGCGTTTTCATCCCTACTGCCTCTCATCTGGTGCTCACTAAACACAAATACTGCATTTGTAAATGATGTCAGAGTGCCCCTGGCTGTCTGTAAATAAAAAAATTGTCATTGTGCCCTCTGGTTTACTTAATATAAGGAATTTGATGTGCAGCATTTACTTTTACTCAAGTATGAAAATTGAGTACTTTTTCCCAACACTGTACATTCAAAACCAGACAATTGGGTGACTTTTTAATTGTAGGCTAACTTTCCTTGCTAGCTTACAGCTGAAGCAACATCAATTCACTACCCTAGCACTTAGTTTGTGAAAATATGCAAACCATAACGCATAATATGCTGATTTCAAAGCTGATTATCACCAAAAATAGTTATTAATTTACACCAAAACTTCATTCACTAATTCGTCTCCCTCCGCCCACCCGTCTGGTTTCCACTAGATTCCATAGCCACATTCTGCCTTGCTAATGAAGTGCATGCACACACCTCCTATTGAACAATATACATTTACCTGTATTGTGAACAGATCCTAGCCTACATCTTGATTTAACCAGTTTATCAATAGATATTTACCTTTCAAATAAATGATTACCATTATGTTGTTTTGTAGTTAGATTGGAAAAATAAAGTCAGATTGATTGTATAATTGATTTATTAATGCTTCAAAATGTAATGATATTGAACTCAAAAAGATGACCAACGATTGAACAGAGCAGTAGCAGAGTGTATCTGTCAGGATAAACTGTCATTCTGTGACTTTGGCTAATACGCCTTATTATTTGTTGTTGTGGTATCGTTTTGTAATCGAGTATCATTATGTATCGAGTATCATGATACTAAACCTGGTATCAGTATCGAGGTCAAAATTCTGGTATCGTGACAACAATCTCATACTGCCCTTACAAAGAAAGAAAAGGACAACAGCCAGAAAGGTTAACAGCTCGACTCTCAGTGACACTGTGAATGTTTATTTGCAGCCAGTTCTAAATGATGGCACCAGTTCTTAGTTTTAAAGAAAGGTGTTTCAGATAAAAACCCTTCTCCTTTGTGTTTACTATACTTAAAAATGGGCACTACAATTGCCAAAAACGAAGTACTGTAAACCCCATTGAATTCAACAAATGCACTAGTTCTACCTTCCTCACTGACCTCTGACCTTTTGTACTGCTCCAGACCTCTATGAACTGTCCTCACTACTTTGTGAGGCCCACCTACTGGGCAGAGATGTCAGTTCAAGGTATTTTTGATTTACATTTGGTTGAGTTGTCAACTAATGTGAATTCAACGGGAAATCAACAAGAAAAAAACACCCATGACATTGGATTAAGGTTAAAAGTTTGGTGAAAAAAAGACAATTCCCTTACTGATGTATTTCTGCAAATCCAAATCATTTCCCCATGTTGATTCAACATCACATTGATTTTCTTGTTGTTTAAATGACATGGATTTCCCACGTTGATTCAACATTGTTTTTGCCCAGTGGGCAGAATGTATTCCCATATCTCCACTCAAGCAGCAGTGGCAGTGGCGACAGCTGGAAGCTAAACTCACTCAACTCAGCTGGCCAGAGGGAAAGTAACAAAATCAGGCCAATCGATAAGATTGATAGGAATATGAGTTGTCGGAAAAAACACACACAGACACTCATGCAAGCACATACAAATCCACACACTCCAACAACAAAACCATCTGGGTTATATAATCCCCCAGTGAATAGATATCCCTTTCCACACAGTCAGTAGCTACAGTAGGTTTCATTAACTTGTCCAGTCATTTTTCGTAAACATTTAGAAAGTTTGCATAGAAAATAGATTTGACAATTGCCTGCTACAGTGTTTTTCAATTTAACAATCGTGTCGATAAAAACAACTGGACGTAAGGACGTCTGACCTAAACATACAAATAAGATACAAATAATAAAATCGCTAAAACCTAGTGTCACATTTTATTTTCCTGGTTGAGTTTTTCAAATTACCCATTTAGGCAAATTGCGCATTAATAAATTGCCTACATCCTGTATACCTTCCCACCTATCTGTGTCATGCCTCAAGTAACCAGTAAAAGCCATTATGGATAGAATGCAATAATTGAAGATAGCCCTATTTGATAAAAGACCAAATCCATATTATGGCAAGAACAGCTCAAATAAGCAAAGAGAAACGACAGTCCATCATTACTTTAAGACATGAAGGTCAGTCAACACGGAACATTTCAAGAACTTCTAAAGTTTCTTCAAGTGCAGTCGCAAAAACTATCAAGCACTATGATGAAACTGGATCTCATGAGGACCACAGGAATGGAAGACCCAGAGTTACCTCTGCTGCAGAGGATAAGTTCATTAGAGTTACCAGCCTCAGAAATTGCAGCCCAAATAAATGCTTCAGAATTTAAGTCACCGAAACATCAACTGTTCAGAGGGGGCTGCAAAGAAACCAATACTAAAGGACAATTGCATCAGATGACCTGGCCTCCACAATCCCCTGATGAGTCAGACCGCAGAGTGAAGGAAAAACAGCCAACAAGTGCTCAGCATATGTGGGAACTCCTTCAAGACTGTTGGAAAAGCATTCCAGTTGAAGCTGGTAGAGAGAATGCCAAGAGTGTGCAAAGCTGTCATAAAAGGCAAAGGTTGGCTATTTGAAGAATCTCAAATATAAAATATATTTTGATTTGTTTAACCCTTTTTTGGTTACTACATGATTCCATATGTGTTATTTAATAGTTTTGATGTCTTCACTATTTTTCTACAATGTAGAAAATAGTAAAAATAAAGAAAAACCCTTGAATGAGTAGGTGTCCAAACTTTTGACTGGTACTGTATGAAATATATATATATATATTTTTTTTGCCATAAAAGGGGTTGAATACTTATTGGCTCAAGACATTTTAGCTTTTCATAATAAGTATTCAACCCCTTTTATGGCAAAAATGTGCTTAACAAATCACATAATAAATTGCATATGGACTCACTGTGTGCAATAGTGTTTAACATTATTTTTTTATGATTACCTCATCTCAGTACCCCACACATACAATTATCTTTAAGGTTCCTCAGTCGAGCAGTGAATTTCAAACACAGATTCAACCCCAAAGACCAGGGAGGTTTTCCAATGCCTTGTAAAGGGCACCTATTGTTAGATGGGTAAAACAATTAAAAAGCAGACATTGAATATCCCTTTGAGCATGGTGAAGTTATTAATTACATTTTGGATGGTGTATCAATACACCTAGTCACTACAAAGATACAGGCGTCCTTCCTAACTCAGTTGCCGGAGTGGAAGGAAACCGCTCAAGGATTTCACCATGAGACCAATGGTGACTTTAAAACAGTTTCAGAGCTTAATGGCTGTGATAGGAGAAAACTGAGGATGGATCAACAACATTGTAGTTACTCCACAATACTAACCTAATTGGCAGAGTGAAAAAAGAAGGAAGCCTGTACAGAATAAAAAATATTCCAAAACATGCATTCTGTTTGCAACAAGGCACTAAAGTAATACTGCAAAAAATGTGGCAAAGCAATTAACTTTTTGTCCTGAATACAAAGTGTTATGTTTGGGGAAAATCCAATACAACACATTACTAAGTACCACTCTCCATATTTTCAAACATAGTGAAAAACAGAGCCAAGCACAGGCAAAATCCTGGAGAAAAACCTGGTTCCGTCTGCTTTCCACCAGACACTTGGAAATGAATTCACATTTCAGTAGGACAATAACTTAAAACACAAGACTAAATATACATTGGAGTCGCTTACCAAGAAGACAGTGAATGAGTGGTCGAGTTACAGTTTTGACTTAAATCTGCTTGAAAATCTATGTCAAGACCTGAAAATGGTTGTCTAGCCATGATCAACAACCAATTTGACAGAGCTTAAAGAATTGTTTAAATAATAAAATGGGCAAATGTTGCACAATCCAGGTGGGGAAAGCTCTTAAGAAACTTACCCAGAAAGACTCACAGCTGTAATCGCTGCCAAAGATGATTCTGACTCAGGGGGTTGAATACTTATGTAATCAAGATAGTGTTTAATTTTTTATTTTTATTTTACAAATGTTAAGAATTTTTCTTCCACTTTGACAGAGTATTTATTTGTATATAGTTGACAGAAAAAAAAGACAATTAAATCCATTTTAAACCCACTTTTGTAAAAATTTGTAATTTATCAATTTCGAAAAACATAATTCCACTTTGACATTATGGGGTATTGTGTGTAGGCCAGTGACAAAACAATTACATTTAATCTATTTTCAATTCAGGCTGTAACACAACAAAATGTGGGAAAAAACATAAAGGGGTGTGAATACTTTCTGAAGGCACAGTATGCTCCCAGCAGGCCCAGTTATTCAGGAAAGCTTAACGTGCGCCCTGCCTCCTCTCTGATCCAAGTGCTCATTAAGACATATTGTTACAGTGCATTTCCACATAAAACGATGGGGGTACCAGTCACTTTCTCCTAATGCCCGCCTGCATCTACATATCTACCTAAATACTCCAGTATCCCTGCACATTCGGTATTGGCACTGACACTGTATATGGTTTCCTCTCTTACTTATTGTGTTTTCTTTATTATATACACTACAATTCAAAAGTTTGGGGTCACTTAGAAATGTCCTTGCTTTTGAAAGAAAAGCAATCTTTTTGTCCATTAAAATATCAAATTGATCAGAAATACAGTGTAGACATTGTTAATGTTGTAAATGGCTATTGTAGCTGGAAACGGCTGATTTTTAATGGAATATCTACATAGGCGTACAGAGGCCCATCATCAGCATCCATCAGTCCTGTGTTCCAATGGCACGTTGTGTTAAAAGGCTAATTGATCATTAGAAAACCCTTTTGCAATTATATTAGCACAGCTGAAAACTGTTGTGCTGATTAAAGAAGCAATAAAACTGGCCTTCTTGAGACTAGTTGAGTATCTGGAGCGTCAGCAATTGTGGATTCGATTACAAAATGGCCAGAAACAAATAACTTTCTTCCGTAACTCTTCAGTCTATTCTTGTTCTGAGAAAAGAAGGCTATTCCAATGAGAGAAATAGCCAAGAAACTGAAGATCTCGTACAACGCTGTGTACTACTCCCTTCAAAGAACAGCGCAAACTGTCTCTAACCAGAATAGAAAGAGGAGTGGGAGGCCCCGGTGCACAACTAAGCAAGAGGACAAATACATTAGAGTGTCTAGTTTGAGAAACAGGCGCCTCACAGGTCCTCAACTGGCAGCTTCATTAAATAGTACCCGCAAACCACCAGTCTCAACGTCAACAGTGAAGAGGCGACTCCGGAATGCTGACCTTCTAGGCAGAGTTGCAAAGAAAAATCCATCTCTCAGACTGGCCAATAAAAAGAAAAGATTAAGATGGGCAAAATAACACAGACACTGAACAGAGGAAGATTGGGAAAAAAGTGTTATGGATAGACAAATCAAAGTTTGAGGTGTTCGGATCACAAAGAAGAACATTTGTGAGATGTAGACCAAATGAAAAGATGGCTGGAGGAGTGCTTGATGCCACCTGTCAAGCATGGTGGAGGCAATGTGATGGTCTGGGGGTGCTTTGGTGGTGGTAAAGTAGGAGATTTGTACAGGGTAAAAGGGACCTTGAAGAAGGAAGGCTATCACTCCATTTTGCAAAGCCATGCCATACACTGTGGACTGCGCTTGATTGGAGCCAATTTCCTCCTACAACAGGACAAACTATGCAATAACTATTTAGGAAGAAGCAGTCAGCTGGTATTCTGTCTATAATGGAGTGGCCAGCACAGTCACCGGATCTCAACCCTATTGAGCTGTTGTGGGCGCATCTTGACCGTATGGTACGTAAGAAGTGCCCATCAAGCCAATCCAACTTGTGGGAGGTGCTTCAGGAGGCATGGGGTGAAATCTCTTCAGATTACCTCAACAAATTGACAACTACAATGCCAAAAGGTCTGCAAGGCTGTAATTGCTGCAAATGGGGGATTCTTTGACGAAAGCAAAATTTGAAGGACACAACTATTATTTCAATTAAAAATCATTATTTCTAACCTTGTCAATGACTACATTTCCTATGCATTTTACTATACAGTGGGGGAAAAAAGTATTTAGTCAGCCACCAATTGTGCAAGTTCTCCCACTTAAAAAGATGAGAGAGGCCTGTAATTTTCATCATAGGTACACGTCAACTATGACTGACAAATTGAGATAAAAAAAATCCAGAAAATCACATTGTAGGATTTTTAATGAATTTATTTGCAAATTATGGTGGAAAATAAGTATTTGGTCAATAACAAAAGTTTCTCAATACTTTGTTATATACCCTTTGTTGGCAATGACACAGGTCAAACGTTTTCTGTAAGTCTTCACAAGGTTTTCTGGATTTTTTTCTCTCATTTTGTCTGTCATAGTTGACGTGTACCTATGATGAAAATTACAGGCCTCTCATCTTTTTAAGTGGGAGAACTTGCACAATTGGTGGTTGACTAAATACTTTTTTTCCCCACTGTATGTTGGTTGGCGATACGGATTCGGACATGTCCTTGCACTTTGAAAAGCGATGATGTTGAGGTGAGTGAAATAAGTAAAACAGCAGATGTATGTTTGGTGTTTTTGATGTTTGATAGTTTGAAATTTGGGGAAATCGCTCTCAGATTAGCAAGTCCTGTCATGATAACTTGGTTGGTACTGGCGAGCACATCAGTGGTGGAGCTCGAATGATCGCTCTTGGTCTCATGGAAATAGTTGCAGTGTTTAGCTGTATATAGTCAGCTAACTATACTGAACAAAAATATAAAAAAAACACAACATGCCACAATTTCAAAGATTTTACTGAGTTACAGTTCATAAGGAAATCAGTGCATCTGTTGGTCATATACCTTTTTGTTAAAGGTAGGGGCGTGGATCAGAAAACCAGTCAGTATCTGGTTTAACCACCATTTGCCTCATGCAGCACGACATCTCCTTCGCATACAGTTGATCAGGCTGTTGATTGTGGCCTGTGGAATGTTGTCCCACTCTTGAAATGGCTGTGCAAAGTTGCTGGATGTTGGCAGGAACTGGAACACGCTGTCATACAAATCGATCCAGAGCATCCCAAAAATGCTGACATGTGTGACATGTCTGGTGAGTATGCAGGCCATGGAAGAACTGGGACATTTTCAGATTCCAGGAATTGTGTACAGATCCTTGCGACTTGGGGCTGTGCATTATCATGCTGAAACATGAGGTGATGGCAGCGGATGAATGGCACGACAATGGGCCTCAGGATCTCGTCACGGTATCTCTGTGCATTCAAATTGCCATCGATACCATAACCCGACCGCCACAATGGGGCACTCCGTTCTCAACGTTGACATCAGCAAACGCCCTACACATGGTCTTCAGTTGTGAGGCCTGTTGGGCATACTGCCAAATTCTCTAAAACGACATATGGTAGGGAAATGAACATTCAATTGTCTGGCAACAGCTCTGGTGGACATTCCTGCAGCCTGCATGCCAATTGCACGCTACCTCAACTTGAGACATCTGCACATTTTAGTGTGGCCTTTTATTGTCCCAAGCACAAGGTGCACCTCTGTAATGATCATGCTGTTTAATCAGCTTCTTGATATGCCACACCTGTCAGGTGGATGGATTATCTTGGGAAAGGAGAAATGCTCACTAACAGGGATGTAAACAAATTTGTGCACAACATTTGAGAGAAATAAGCTTTCTGTGCATATGGAACATTTCTGGGATCTTTTATTTCAGCTCATGAAACATGGGACCAACACTTTACATTTAGCATTTATATTTTTGTTCAGTGTAGTTGGTTGTTTTGTCTTGTTTCTACCGATGTAATTCATATGGAAACGGCCAAAGCTGTTTGCTATAGCTAGCTAGCTAGTCTGTCAGGCAAGAAAAGTTGTGTGTAGCGGTAAATTTGGGCTGCGCTCACGAAGCGTCAACCTCAGTTGTCACTTTCACTAGCTAGCCATACAGACAACCAGCTAACTAGCCACTGAACTGAAGGCTAGAGTCATTTGTGTTAATCTGTTGGGTTTAGGTTATGGTTTGTCACGTTTGCTTGGTGCTGTTATTCATAGGCTATACATTGCCTTGTTTTCCTATTATTTGACAGCTTAGATGTTGTGTTAGGGTAGGTGCCCGCGCAGTGGAGCTCATATGATGAGTTGGATATTTGTTTACATAGCCAGCTAACAAGTTGCTTGTTTTGTCCTGTTTCTACCGATGCAATTCATTTGGAAACTGTCCCAGCTTAGTAACTAATCAGCTAACATTAGCGAACTCTGTAGTTAGTCTGTCAGGCAAGAAAGCAAGAGTTGATTGGAGGAGAGAGAGAGAGACACTTTTGTTTATTATCTATTTCACTTGCTTTGTGAATGTAAACACATGCTTCGCATGCTAATAAACCACCTTAAATTAAATTGAGAGCGAGAGAGGGGAATGGGAGGCGTGTAACTGTATCACATAATTTATTATGGAAACCCCTTACTAGGAAGAGAGTATGTGTATGGTTGAGAAAAAGAAAGAAGATGAAGGAAGAGAGGGAGAGTGATTATCTTCCTAACCACAATTGTATCCTATTTGCTTCTCCTATCTCACTCACTCTGTTCCTCTAGGTCAGTGAAAGTGAGGGAAGTGATGTGGAGAGTCAGGGAAAAGCAGCAAAAGGCAGGGAGGAAGAGGAGTTAGAGATGATTGGAGGGATAGATGTGGAGCGCGGCTCGAGGAGTGGAGCGAGAGGAGAAGAGGAGAGTGAAGACGAGGGAGAGTAGAGAGGAAGTGGAGAGTGAAGAGGAGGGTGGGAAGAGTGGAGGGAGAGGAACATGGAGAGGAAGAGGAACATGGAGAGGAGAAAGAAGGGGGACACACAGCCTAGGCCTAAAGTGACAGTGGCTTTGGAGTTGCTTTTAAAAGTGGTAGGAACATATCTGTTCCAGAGCTTGTAATGGATTACAAGAAGAAAAATGGGCATGGTTGACCATCTTGACCAACTGAGGAGCTATTACAATGTTGGACACACAGGCAGAAAATGGTGGAAGTATGTGTTTTTTGGGGAGGGGGGTGCTCAACTTTGACATCATAAATGTGTACATTGTGTGGGGGACCCTGCAAAGGCCCATTCCCAGAAACCGCAGGCACTGGCCCTGAAGGCATTCAAAACGCAGCTTCTGCATTCACTTTGTGATATGGCTACAGTGGCAGGAAGAGGGGAACCGGGGCGTGTGGTCGGGTTGTAACTCATAATTTTAAAGCAGGTGAAGTTTGAAGGGCACAAGAGAGGGTGTGTGGTGTGCATCCGGGTGGATGCAGGGCAAAGAGTGGGAGATGTGTAGAAACCTCCGTTGGGTGCTCTACGTGTTCTGTGCCACTTTGCAGGATGGGGCCGTGCTTCCAGAAGTTCCATGACATGTTGTAGGCTAAATGCAAACACTAAAGTGACAGTGTGAAGCAGATGTGTTTTGTATCCTCTCTCTATCTAATACTTGTTGCATTCACTGAAATGGTGTCAAAGTAGGCTACTATTTCTACATTTTGTGTCAGGCCTGGTCTGTACTACATCTTATTGAGAGAGATTATCGACATTTTGAAATAGTCTCTGAATACTTGTTTGCATTTTTACATTTGTTACAGAAGTAAGAATCGTCGTCAATCAAATAGCCTACTTTGTGTGGGTTGTGAAATACTTTCTGAATATTGTCCTCTGGTCACATTTCGGATAATTGTTTTAATATTTATATGTAAATCATATTTATAAGTATAATATATTATACTTGGTACATTTTCAGTGAGTAATTTAGTCAAATGTAATACAATTGAAATTATCTAGGGTTTTTTTGTTTTGTTCAGTGTTAGTTTTTGATAGTGTCTACACAATGGAAGACAAAATTACTGTTATTCCAATTGACATGAATGTGGTGTAATATTAAAAGGTTGTGCTCTTTAAAACTAAGTTAACTTGTAATTGTTATTTGTTCTTTGTTTTTGAGCTATGTCTGTTTGTTTGAAATGTGTGAGAAAATGAGCTTTATCTTGAAAATTCTAAGTAATCTACAGCAGCATTCTAGAAGTTCTACTGGGGTCTAAAGGGTTAAATCGAAGCGCACTATAAGCTTCCAGACCCTACTGGATTGGCTGTTGATACCTAGCACTACCTAGCCTGCTTGCTAGCACCCACATGAGGGTGGAGCTACCGGGGTTATCCAAATTATTGTGTTATGTGGAAATTGGGCATGACATAGTATTTACACTATACAAGCGGCACTCACCTAGCCTCACCCTAACAAGCAAGCTAGATAGTGCTACATATCAACAGTCATTGTCAGCCAATCCAGTAGGGGTTGGAAGCTATAGTGAGCATCGATTGGTCACTCGCATCAAGATATCGCGGAGGATTTGCATAAAGTTCAGTTTTCCACAACTTTAGTCACGGCCTATTCAGCTCCCTCACCCATGCTCGCGTCGCTCAACGGTCCCGCAGCCCACTCCGCTTCTCTCGCTTTCCTTCCATTGAAAGTGAATGGCTTCCAATGTTTCACCGTGCGATGCGGCTGTATAGGGTGAACGCACTGTAACACTTAAATATAGCCTAAATATTTGTAATACATTTGAAAAGTTAAATTACCTTTTATGTTGGGCATAAACACAACCAGTCACAATATTTTAAACGGATTAGGCTACTTCAAAAGTCACCTGTAGGCTACCTGCACATCAGGGTTTTTCCCATCAGGAAAATGTGGCACGAGACAGCAGCATTTTTTACTGGACATTTGAGAAATGTACCTACTGGGTGCGTAACCTGATTAGGGTGTCGACCCATGGTGCTCAAAATGACAGAAACACATTTAGATTAGGGTAATACATGGAAGTCATGTAGTAACCAAAAAAAGTGTTAAACAAATCAAAATATATTTTATATTTGAGATTCTTCAAATAGCCACCCTTTGCCTTGATGACAAGCTCAATTGGTAGAGCATGGCGCTTGTAACGCCAGGGTAGTGGGTTCGATCCCGGGACCACCCACATGTAAAAATTTATGCACACATGACTGTAAGTCGCTTAGGATAAAAGCGTCTGCTAAATGGCATATTATTATATTAAATGACAGCTTAGCACACTCTTGGCATTCTCTCAACCAGCTTCATGAGGTAGTCACCTGGAATGCATTTCAATTAACAGATGTGCCTTCTTAAAAGTTAATTTGTGGAGTTTGAGCCAATCAGTTGTGTTGTAATAAGGTATACAGAAGATAGCACTATTTGGTAAAAGACCAAGTCCATATTATGGCAAGAACAGCTCAAATAAGCAAAGAAAAACTCAATACAGTTTCTTCAAGTGCAGTCGCAAAAACCATCAAGCGCTATGATGAAACTGGCTCTCATGAGGACCGCGACAGGAATGGAAGACCCAGAGTTGCCTCTGCTGCAGAGGATAAGTTCATTAGAGTTACCAGCCTCAGAAATTGCAGCCCAAATAAATGCTTCACAGAGTTCAAGTAACAGACACATCTCAACATCAACTGTTCAGAGGAGACTGTGTGAATCTGGCCTTCATGGTCGAATTGCTGCAAAGAAACTACTACTAAAAGGACACCAATAAGAAGAAGAGATCTGCTTGGGCAAAGAAACATGAGCAATGGACATTAGACCGGTGGAAATGTGTCCTTTGGTCTGGAGTCTGGTTCCAATTGCCGTGTCTTTATGAGACGCGGTGTGGGTGAACGGATGATCTCCGCATGTGTATTTCCCACCATAAAGCATGGAGGTAAAAGTGACTATGCATAGATAATAAAACAGAGGATAGCAGCAGCGTTTGTGAAGAATGTGAAGGAATGTACAGTGAGGGAAAAACGTATTTGATCCCCTGCTGATTTTGTACGTTTGCCCACTGACAAAGAAATTATCAGTCTATAATTTTAATGGTAGGTTTATTGAACAGTGAGAGACAGAATAACAACAACAAAATCCAGAAAAACGCATGTCAAACATTTTATAAATTGATTTGCATTTTAATGAGGGAAATAAGTATTTGACCCCCTCTCAATCAGAAAGATTTCTGCCTCCCAGGTGTCTTTTATACAGGTAACTAGCTGAGATTAGGAGCACACTCTTAAAGGGAGTGTTCATAATCTCAGCTTGTTACCTGTATAAAAGACACCTGTCCACAGAAGCAATCAATCAGATTCCAAACTCTCCACCATGGCCAAGACCAGAGCTCTCCAAGGATGTCAGGGACAAGATTGTAGATCTACACAAGGCTGGAATGGGCTACAAGACCATCACCAAGCAGCTTGGTGAGAAGGTGACAACAGTTGGTGTGATTATTCGCAAATGGAAGAAACACAAAATAACTGTTAATCTCCCTCTGCCTGGGGCTCCATGCAAGATCTCACCTCATGGAGTTGCAATGATCATGAGAACGGTGAGGAATCAGCCCAGAACTACACGAGAGGATCTTGTCAATGATCTCAAGGCAGCTGGGACCATAGTCACCAAGAAAACAATTGGTAACACACTACGCCGTGAAGGACTGAAATCCTGCAGCGCCCGCAAGGTCCCACTGCTCAAGAAAGCACATATACAGGCCCGTCTGAAGTTTGCCAATTAACATCTGAATGATTCAGAGGAGAACTGGGTGAAAGTGTTGTGGTCAGATGAGACCAAAATCGAGCTCTTTGGCATCAACTCAACTCGCCGTGTTTGGAGGAGGAGGAATGCTGCCTATGACCCCAAGAACACCATCCCCACCGTCAAACATGGAGGTGGAAACATTATGCTTTGGGGTGTTTTTCTGCTAAGGACAAATTCACCGCATCAAAGGGACGATGGACGGGGCCATGTACCGTCAAACCTCCTTCCCTCAGCCAGGGCATTGAAAATGGGTCGTGGATGGGTATTCCAGCATGACAATGACCCAAAACACACGGCCAAGGCAACAAAGGAGTGGCTCAGGGAGCTGAAGGTTCGAGTTGCCAACGTCAGCCTCGAAACCTTAATGACTTGGAGAAGATCTGCAAAGAGGAGTGGAACAAATCCCTCCTGAGATGTGTGCAAACCTGGTGGCCAACTACAAGAAACGTCTGACCTCTGTGATTGCCAACAAGGGTTTTGCCACCAAGTACTAAGTCATGTTTTGCAGAGGGGTCAAATACTTATTTCCCTCATTAAAATGCAAATCAATTTATAAGATTTTTAACATGCGTTTTTTTGGTTTTTGTTGTTGTTATTCTGGTCTCTCACTGTTCAAATAAACCTACCATTAAAATTATAGACTGATCATTTCTTTGTCAGTGGGCAAACATACAAAATCAGCAGGGGATCAAATACTTTTTTCCCCTCACTGTGTGTGTGTGGCAACAATATGCATGTGCGTGTGTGTTTTGTGTGTGTGTGTGTGTTGTAGTGTCAGTGTAGTGAGAGTGTGTGGGTAGTCCAGTGAGTGTACATCAACCTTGTGCAAGAGAGTCAGTGAAAACAATACGAATAAATAAAACATAAAATAAGGGGGTCAATGTGAATAGTCCGGGTAGCCATTTGATTAACTGTTCAGTAGTCTTATGGCTTGGGAGTAGAAGCTATTAAAGAGCCTTTTGGTCCCAGACTTGGCACTCTGGTACCGCTTGCCGTGTGGTAGCAGAGAGAACAGTCTATGACTTGGGTGGCTGGAGTCTGACAATTTCTAGGGCCTTCCTCTGACACCGCCTGGTATAGTGGTCCTGGATGGCAGGAAGCTTGGCCCCAGTGATGTACTGGGCCGTTCTCACTACCCTCTGTAGCGCCTTGCGGGCGGATGCCGAGCAGTTGCCATACCAAGCGATGATGCAACCAGTCAGGATGCTCTCAACGGTCCAGCTGTAGAACTTTCTGAGGATTTATTTTCAGCCTCCTGAGGGGGAAGAGGTGTTGTCGTGCCCTTTTCATGACTGTCTTGGTGTGTTTGGACCATGGTCCTTAGTGATGTGGACACAAAGGAACTTGAAGCGCTCGACCCGCTCCACTACAGCCCCGTCGACGTGAGTGGGGCGTGCTCGGCCCTCCTTTTCCTCTGCCCTTCATCCCATCATGCTTAGGGTCATGCATAAAAATTCTCAGTTGCCCAATATATATATATATTGGCTACCATGGCTAGAAGAAGAGATCTCAGGACTTTGAATTGGGGGTCTCAAAGGAGCATGGGGGAATAAAAGGGTGTGAGTGTATGTCTGTGTGTCTCAGTCACCAGATCTCAACCCAATTGTACACTTACGGGAGATTCTGGAGCAACGCCTAAGACAGTGTTTTCCACCACCATCAACAAAACATCAAATGATGGAATTTCTCATGGAAGAATGGTGTCGCTTCCCTCCAATAGAGTTCAAGACACTTGTAGAATCTATGCCATGCCAAGGCTTATTAAAGCTGTTCTGGCGGCTCGAGGTGGCCCAACGCCCTATTAAGACACTTTATGTTGGTGTTCCCTTTATTTGGGCAGTTACCTAAATCTCCCTTCCAACAGGTAGAGAACAGTAGAGTTCTACTGATTCACAGCAGGTTAATACTTGACAGAGGAAAGGTATTCTGGCAGTGACTGCCACTGTGAAATGCAAGGCTGAGAAACCTCTAAAGATAAGACTATCCATATTGATTTCACATTAATCATAGTCTTCACCCATGAAGGGAGGGAGAGCAACAGAGAGAAAGATAGTGTGAAACAGAGGGCAAGATATTGAATGAGTTGAGTGAGTGAACGAGAGAGAGAAAGGGAGGGAGAGAGACAGAAAGAGAAAGATAGAGGGCCCACGACCTGGTGCAGCAAGGGTACCGAGAGAGGCACGAGCAAGAAGACAATGGCGGAAGCTGAGATGGAGCTTGAATCGGTTGGCGGTGGAAATGAAGAATAGACTTTTGTCCAAAGAACTTGAAAAATAAGCTAAATTGATGTGGGAAAGGAAATGGCTAGTGTTGCTAATTCCCCATCATATCTGGTAGGAGTATGTTCTCTGGGATTATGCACGTCCGACTTGGTAAACCCATTGAAGACATCCAAAGTGGTGGAGAAAGCGTTGGGTAAAGTTAAAATCACGAGATGTGGGCTTGTTCAGATTTTCTGTGTGTCTGAGGAGCAGAACAAAAAATGGGTGCTGGAACTCACTCAATTTGGAGTTTATGATGTGTCCTGCTTTGAGATACGGAGCAGGGCACCTATTGAAGGAGCAATTTCTGGAGTTTCGTTAGAAGTTGATATTGATATACTAAAGAAAATTCCTGGAGTGGTTGATGTAAGCTGGATGAATCATGTGGTTAATGGCAAGAAGGAGAAGAGTTTGTCAGTCCTTGTGTTTTTTTTATCTTGAGTCCCTCTCGATCCGAGTGCAGCAGGAAAATGTGTATTATCCTGTCAGAGCCTTTATATCCAGGCCTTTGCAGTGTAAGAGATGTAAAATGTTTGGCCATGTAAAAAGTGTCTGCAGACAGAGGGAGCCGAGATGTGGGTCATGTGGTTAAAATCACTTTGATGGAGATTGTACACTGAGTGTACAAAACATTAGGAACACCTGCTCTTTCCATGACAAACTGACCAGGTGAATCGAGGTGAAAGTTATGATCCTTTATTGATGTCACCTGTTAAATCCACTTCAAATCAGTGTAGATGAAGGGGAGGGGACAGGTTAAAGAAGGATTTTTAAGTCTTGAGACATGGATTGTGTGTGCGCGCTATTCAGAGGGTGAATGGGCAAAACAAAAGATTTAAGTGCCTTTGAACAGGGTATGGTAAAAGGTGCCAGGCGCACAGGTTTGAGTGTGTCAAGATCTGCAACGCTTCTGGGTTTTTCACGCTAAACAGTTTCTCGTGTGTATCAAGAATGGTCCACCACCCAAAGGACATCCAGTCAACTTGACACAACCGTGGGAAAAATTGGAGTCAACATAGGCCAGCATCCCTGTGGAACGCTTGACACCTTGTAGAGTCCATGCCCCCCTACAAATGGAGGCTGTTCTGCGAGCAAAAGGGGGTGCAACTCAATATTAGGAAGGTGTTCCTATTGTCTTATACACTCAGTGTATAGCCGAAGAGAATTGCAAATGAATAGGGTTGTAACTGTGGTGGAGAACATGAAGTGACATCCTTGGAATGCCCAAATACGGTGAAAAGAGATGGAGGTGGCCAAAATCAGGGCAGTTCAGTCTAGCCCTGTTTATACCTGGTTCTAACATGCGTCTGTTGTCCTAATCTTGTCCACATTCTAATTGTGCCCACATTTGTTGAATAGTGTAGACAATCAAAAGACGCATTGCGATCCGATTGTGATTAGATCTTCCTGACCACCTCCGGCAGTAGACGAAGACGCATCTTGTAGGGATATCCTGCAACTGTAAACGAATCCTGACAACGGATGTGTATACATTTGGCCATTGTCACAGGCCAGTTGAGGTAGAAATTATATGACAACAATAGCCTACCTCTACAATTCATCCAGAATGAAGATCATGGTCTTCATTAGAAACCAAGTGCCTACTGGCACTGTGGTCGGATGCCACAGTCCAATCGAAATTAGATCACACATATATAAAATCTATTTATGATGATAGATCATCCCGAATGAGAGAAAAAGGGTTCCCCCCATTCTCACGTCCAATGCCAGCACAAAATCAAATATTTGAAAACATCGTACAGAAAGACCAAGGACTGTAATAGCAGGAGTAGGAATGGGAGAACCCAATGCCCATTTTATTCAGAGCTGGACGTGGTATTGGGTGACCATAACACCACCCGCCCATCGTTCTATCTTGACAGTGCTGTGGCAATATTGAGGGAAAGCTGCAGAGCGCGTTATAAACTTTTTTTGTATTGTGAAAAGTCTAATTCAGTTGCTATATCAGATATGAAAGTAATACAGTGGTATTATAATACAGTGGCTTGCCTATGGAAATGTTACATAAGTCCACTTTGGCTAGATCTAAAAAGGTACAGGTGGAACATTTGGCCTACATTATACCTTGCTAAACAGCGCATTCACAAAGTTTCTAACCCCTTCAATTTCTTATGTTACGGCCTAATTCTAAAATTGATTAAATAAATAAAAAGTACTCGATCGACACACAATACCCCATAATGACAAAGCAAAAAGTTTTTGAAATTTTAGCAAATGTCTTAAAAATAGGAAACTAAAATATCGTATTTACATAAGTATTCAGACCCTTTGCTATGAGACTCGAAATTGAGCTCAGGTGCATCCTGTTTCCATTGATCACCCTTGAGATGCTTCTACAACTTCATTGGAGTCCACCTGTGGTAAATTCAATCGATTGGACATGATTTGGAAAGGCACACACATCTATATAAAAGGTCCCACAGTTGACAAGCGATGTGGCCGAAGGAATTGTCCGTAGACCTCCAAGACAGGATTGTGTCGAGGCACAGATCTGGGGAAGGGTACCAAAACATTTCTGTAGCATTGAAGATCCCCAAGAACAAAGTGGCCTCCATCATTCTTAAATGGAAGAAGTTTGGAACCACCATGACCCTTCCTAGAGCTGGCCGCCAGGTCAAACTGAGCAATCGGGGGAGAAGGGCCTTGGTCAGGTAGGTGACTAAGAACCCAATGGTCACTCTGACAGAGCTCCAGAGTTCCTCTGTGGAGATGGGAGGACCTTCCAGAAGGACAACCATATCTGCAGCACTCCACCAATATCAGGCCTTTATGGTAGAGTGGCCAGACGGAAGCCACTCCTCAGTAAAAGGCACATGACAGCCCGCTTGGAGTTTGCCAAAAGGCACCTAAAGACTCTCAGACCATGAGAAACAAGATTCTCTGGTCTGATGAAACCAAGATTGAACTATTTGGCCTGAATGCCAAGTGTCACATCTAGAGGAAACCAGGCACTGCTCATTACCTGGCCAATACCATCCCAGCGGCAGGGACTGGGAGACTAGTCAGGATCGAGGGAAAGATGAACGGAGAGTACAGAAAGATCCTTGATGAAAACATGCTCCAGAGCGCTCAGGACCTCAGACTGGGGCGAAGATTCACCTTCCAGAAGGACAACGACCCGAAGCACACAGCCAAGACAACGGAGGAGTGGCTTCAGGACAAGTCTCTGAATGTCCTTGTGGCCCAGCCAGAGACCGGACTTGAACACGATCGAACATCACTGGAGAGACCTGAAAATAGCTGTGCAGCGGTGCTCCCCATCCAACCTGACAAAGCTTGAGAGGATCTGCAGAGAAAAATTGGAGAAACTACCCAAATACAGGTGCGCCAAGCTTGTAGCGTAATACCCAAGAAGACAGAAGTTTGTAATCGCTGCCAAAGGTGCTTCAACAAAGTACTGAGTAAAGGGTCTGAATACTTATGTAACTGTGATATCCGTTTTTTAAAAACAGTTTTTGCTTTGTCATTATGGTTATTGTGTGTAGATTGAGGGGAAAAACAATATAATCAATTTTAGAATAAGGTAAATGCACTTTACACTTGTCATGCACTGTGCTCTTCTGTTGCGACTCCATCATTTGCATCCGTCATTTGCATCCGCAATACATTTGTAGTTCAGTTTAAATTCTGTAATGCTAGTATATCAGTCTATAAACCCTCTGAGTGAAAGAGACTCCGTTACGGAATTATCACTAATCAATGATTTGGAGGAAACCAAACCACGGTCATTCTCCCAGAATGTCGCATTATTTTTTCCTTTGGTAGGCTACCGTTTAGGCCTATACTAAAAAAGTATCTGACTCCTGGAATATAATGCAATCCTTTTCAGTTGTATTATATTCTGTGAATCTTTGAGCATTTTCCAGGCATATTGCTAGCAATAAAGTGCAGAATATGTCCAAACTGATGCGTAAAGGCACATAGCTTTCTGGAAGCATGAGCCAATATGATGTAGGCTACAATACAAAAGGACTCTATAGGCTACTTTTAGATTTACACTTTATTCCTTTATAAAGCCATAGCATTTGCTTTACATGAGTACTCCTTTGCGCTTATTGATTGCCGCTTTTATCCATTTTCATAATTTGACCATGTGACTTGCTATAGGTTTTCATATTAGAGGTTATTCGAAATACAAAACTTTTGGTACACTTATTCCTCTTGAAGTTGCACTATGCAGAAATGGCTCCGTCATTTCCTGGTTGCTAAAACTAATAGTTTGCCTAATTTCAGTCTGTGACAAAATAAGCTAGTATAGTGTAGAGAATCATTGTACCATCTAAACCACTGTGAAATATATTTTCCATAACCAAAAATATTGTATTTTCTGGTGTACAAAACCGAAAGTAAAAGATGCAAAAACAAAAAACTTAAGGGAAGCATAGAAATAGTGCAAATAGAACAGATCTACCACTTCTTAGACTTGCTTTCAAGTAGAATGATAGATCTATAACTCACATTTGTATGTGAAATTTTGTCGGGTCGCCCAAAAAGTTACATATTGCCACTTTAAGACCTGGAGGTGGCTTGCAAGCCGAAGAACACCATCCCAACCGTGAAGCACGGGGTGGCAGCATCATGCTGTGGAGGTGCTTTGCTGCAGGAGGGACTGTTGCACTTCACAAAATAGATGGCATCATGAGGAAGGAAAATTACGTGGATATATTGAAGCAACATCAAGACATCGGTCAGGAAGTTAAAGCTTGGTCACAAATGGGTCTTCCAAATGGACAATGACCCCAAGCATACTTCCAAAGTTGTGCCAAAATGGCTTAAGGACAACAAAGTCAAGG
>NW_025537758.1:0-28033 GCF_020615455.1 Coregonus clupeaformis | reverse complement strand
AGTCATTTATGGACGCTCTTATCCAGAGCGACTTACAGTTAGTGGAGTGCATACTGCGACGTCACGAGAGGCTACACAGCTTTCAGCGGGATTGCTCCAAGTAGTGCAAGGAGACAAGGTTCAAACAAAACAAGGATTTTATTATAGGTCTTGGAAATTAACGAAAAATATAACAAAATTCTGTTCTCTTGTGAGCTCTTTAAGGGTTAACAGTTCAGGGATGTCTCTTCCACATCCAAAATCATAATTCCTCCCTAGCTCAGATAACTTTTCCCCAGCCTTACTGTAGTCCACGTTGCAGCTAGTGGCCAACCCAGCAAAAAAGTCCTTCCAAATGTCTCTCACGTATTTCCACAGGTGCATATATCCAAGGTGCAGTATTTCCCAAAAGTAAGTATCTCCAAATCCTAATATTCCTCATGAAGTGGACGTGCAGCACTCTTGTCCTCCAGAGAGCCCAGGTTGGAGACTGTGTCTCTTCACCCCCCACACACTCCCTCAGTGTGTCTCTTCCTTCCCAAACCTTCAGCTCATCAGCTCCTCATTTGTTTCAGCTGCGTGGGAAGATTGGCCATAGAGGGGTGTGAGTTCCCGACCATACCAGCAGAGTGGAGCCATAGCTGTCTGGGTTTGCAGCCACCTCAGGGGGATGTAACGTCCCCTCCAGGACACAGCCTCTCGTGACATCACACATCCCCCTCCTCGGGACCGACGCCCCTCGTCGGGGTAAAGGCAGCGAAGAAGGCATCACGCCGAGAGGGGGCGTCCGCATTGCCGTGGTGCTTGCCAGCCCTGTGGACAACAGAAAAGTTAAACGGTTGCAAGCTCAAAAACCATCTGGTTACTCTACTGTTTGATTCCTTGTTCTTGGCCATCCACTGCAGAGGGGCGTGATCAGATACCACCATGAAACGTGGCCCAGGAGATAGAACCGCGAGGGATCCAGGCCCAGACTACAGCCAGACATTCTTTCTCCACCGTTGAATAGTTCTTCTCTCTTGGAAGTAACTTTCTGCTTAGGTAGAGAATGGGATGTTCTTCACCGTCATGTGCCTGGGTGAGGACAGCACCCAGACCCACTCCGAAGCATCCGCTTGGACAATGAATTCCTTCTTGAAGTCTGGTGCTACCAGGATCGGACTGGAGCAGAGTGCTGGGCTTCCAGGTTGAGGGAAAGCCGCCTCCGCCGCAGGGTTCCACTTCACCATTCGTAGAGTGGCGTTTGGTCGTCAGCTCCGCCAACGGTGCAGCTATGGTAGCAAAATCTGCAATAAAGCGTCTATAGTAGCCAGCGAGGCCCAAAAATGACCTTACTTGCTTGGTGATGGGCTGCGGCCAGTCCTGTATGGCCCGCAGTTTGGCTTCCCTGTGGTTTGACCAACCCGCCAATGGTGTACCCCAGGTAGTTTGTCTCACTGAAGGCCAGCTTGCACTTCTTCGGGTTTGCCGTGAGCCCTGCTTCCTGAGCAAATCCAGCACCGCTTGTTACCCGGGGTATGTGGCTGGCCCAATCCGGACTTTGTATAACAACATCATCCAAATAAGCCGCTGCGCACTCTTGTACGGGGCGCAAGGACTCATCCATCAGGCGTTGGAACGTGGCAGGTGCCCGTGGAGACCAAACCGAAGTCGGGCTATGCTGGTGATCCCCTCCGGGGTGGCAAAGGCTGTCTTCTAGACGCCGGGGTCAGGGGGCACCTGCCAGTAGCCTTTGTGAGATCAAGAGTGGTTAGGAAACGAGCATGCCCCAAGGAGTCTATTAAATCATCGACACGAGGCATTGGGTATGCATCAAATTCAGACACTTCATTCAACTTTCGAGAGTCATTACAAAATCGTACTGAACCGTCTGGCCGGGAACTAGTACATACGGGACTTGCCCAGGCACTGTGGGACTCTTGATTACTCCCAACTCCCGCATCTTCCCTTACCTCCTTCTGTATAACCACTTTACGAGCCTCTGGCACGCGGTACGGGCGCTGGTTTACTGTCCGGCCAGGCATGGTGCGGATCTCAGTGTTGGACCACCTCTGTGTGACCGGGAAGGGAGGAGAAGACATCCTGGTTCTGCCCACGAGTTCCAGGGCCATCTGTCGTTGATGTGGGGACAGATTTGGACCTAGCTGAACCTCTTCTCGCGCGTTCTTGGTCTCTGTGGGGGGTAGACAGCTGAACAGCGCGCCTCTCTGGCGTGCCACTTCTTTAAAAAGTTAACATGATAAATCTGCTCAGTTTTCCTTTTATCTGGTTGCCCTCACCTTGTAGTTACTTCTCCCATGCGTTCAATGACCTCCTATGGTCCTTGCCAGGTTGCCAGGAATTTACACTCAACGGTTGGCACCAGGACCAGCACTCTGTCCCCCGGCTTAAACTCCTGGGTTGAGAGCAGAGTCTGTTGTAGGAGGCTTGCTGTTGCCGCTGACTGGCCTCCAGGTGTTCCAGCATCATGGGATAGATGGCCTTCATTCTCTCCCTCATAGCCCCGACATGGTCGATCAGTGTCCGCTGTTGGCATGGCTGCTCCTCCCAGGCCTCCTTGGCGATGTCGAGCAGTCCTCTGGGTCTGTAGGAAAGCAAGAGCTCAAAGGGTGAAAAACCAGTAGAAGACTGAGGTACCTCTCTCACCAAATAATATGTAGGGTAACAGCTGATCCCAGTTGCGCCCATCTTCCCCCTACCGCTTTCCGCAGCATGGATTTTAGTGTTTTGTTAAAGCGTTCGACTCAGACCATCTGTCTGGGGGTGGTAGACCGAGGTTCTCAGCTGTTTGATTTTCAGTAAAGCACAGAGTTCTTTCATCACTCTGGACATGAATGGAGTCCCTTGGTCCGTCAATATCTCTTTGGGATTCCCAGACTAGTTGAGAGACGGAACAGCTCCTTGGCGATTTGTCTGGATGTAGCCTTCCTCAGCGGAATGGCCTCCGCAATTTCGGGATGCATAGTCCAGAATGACCAGAATGTATTGATGTCCCCTGGAACTTTTGTAGGGGCCCGACTATGTCTAATCCAATCCTCTCAAAAGGAGTTTCGATAATGGGCAAGGGAATGAGCGGTTTTCTATATGTGGGCTTTGATGCAACCTGCTGACACTCAGGCAACTACGGCGGTAGTTCTCTATCTCTTTCGTGTACTCCTGGCCAAAGAAACGTTGCATGATTCTTCCCTTAGTCTTCTCTCCCCCAAGTGGGCCCCTAGCGGGTGTTGTAAAGCTAGGTTGAGTACTGTGGCCCGATAGGGCTGTGGCACTAGAGCTGTTCATGCACTTCATCATTTTTCTTGACTATCTGATATACTAACCCCCTGTTTACTGCGAAATGGGGGTAAGTAGGGTTTGTCTTATCACCTAACACTACACCTTCTAATACCTGCACATTTCTTAAGGCATTTGCAAGAGTAGGATCTTGTAATTGAGCCGTACCATACTGGCCTGTGAGAGGGGAAGCTCTTTGGGTGCCTGGGGACGTCTTCTTCACTGGAGAACGGAGACACTTTCCTGGGCTGCGTTCTCTCTTCTCCCCGTATCCGGACCAGTCTCGGTGTCGGTCTGGGCACCTGCCATCCCTATCAGAGCCCGGGCGGGCAGTGAGTAACTCGGAGGATTGCACCGGAGCCTTCCCAGGATGAGTCTTGCCTCTCCGTTTCCGAGGTACTCGGGTTATCCTCTCCTGAGACTCTCTCCAGAGTGGGTAAAGGCTGGGCAGTCTCGTCCAATTAGGACAGGGGACGGGGAGGAATCAACCACCCCGCCGTCGGTGTGTATGGTTCCCCGTGTGCTGGTCATTGTAAGTTCAGTAATGGGGTATTCTCTGGTGTCCCCATGGACACAGGAAACTGGGAGGACTTTCCCGGGGTCAGACACGTTGGGCCCACCAAATCCTTAGCACCAGGGTGGCCTGCCACCAGAATCCAGTAAGGCGCTCCACATCATGGTGATTCACAGTTACCGGGCAGGTGGGGGGTCGATCTGGGCCGCCATCTACGACTCCCAAGACAAGGCAAACGTTGTGGGTGCTGAGCTGGAGGACTCCAGTGGGCACAGGTTCATCGGCTGGTTTCCCACACTGCCAGGGAGATATGTCCCATCTCCCCACACCGGCAACACTGTCGAGTTTCCCCCCTCCTGGTGTACTCTTCTTGGACCCGCCTGGTTTCTGGCTCCCCCTGGAGCCGGGATAAGTCCTGACGTGGCTGGGTTCGGAGACCTTGTGAGTCCTTTGGACGGGGTTCTTCCCATTTGTGGTGGGGGCCGCACTCCTGGGAGTCTTTTCCGGGAAGCATTCAGCATCTCCGCTGCTGGCCTGGTACTTTTCACAGCTTCCACGGTCAGATCAGCCGTGATCAAGGCCTGTTGACTGATGAAACCGTTTCTGCCTCAAAGGCAGGGGCGCGTGAGGTAACGATCCACCACAACGGCCTCCACCACCGCCGCTGCTGTATTCCTCTGCGGGATCCAGCCATTTCCTTGCGATTCGGACAAGTTCATGCATCTGCGCCCGAGAGGTTGGTCTGGTTGGAAGGTCCAGCTGTGAAGCGACTGGGCCATAGGCCAAACTTTGTGAGTCCATATCTGCTGAGGATCTCAGACTTCAGGGCATCATAGTCAGTAACCTGGTCAGGGCCCAGGTCCCGGACAGCATTCAGCGATTCCCGGTTAGAAGGGCTAACAGACCAACCCACTGTCCTTGGGCCAGGCTTCCCTAGTGGCCGTGGCCTCAAATGCATGCAGGTATGCCCTCAATGTCATCAGTAGCTCCCATCTTAGATATAAAGTCACTTGCCTTTATTGGGCGGGGTATTTTGGACCACCCTCTGTCTCTGCAACTGCAACTCCTCTGCCTTCAGAAGGTTGGCTTTCTTTTGCTCCTCCAAGAGAGCCACTTTGCTCGCATTGCTTCAGCTGAAGCCAGCAACAAGGGCTTTAAATATATCCTCCATTTCAGTCGGGGGAGCCTACGGCCAACTTGGAAAAACTGGGTGATCAAACCTTCGGTATCCTCCTCTGACATGCACTATGAACGCTGAGCGTGCCCGTATTTCCTCCACCATCTGGCACGTCACAGAGGCTACACAGCTTGTAGCGGGATTGCTCAAGTAGTGCAAGGAGACAAGGTTCAAACAAAACAAGGATTTTATTATAGGTCTTGGGAAATTAACCGAAAATATAACAAAAATTCTGCTTTCTCTTGTGGCTCTTTTAAGGGTTAACAGTTCAGGGATGTCTCTTCCACATCCAAAATCATAATTCTCACTCGCTCAGATAACTTTTCCCCAGCCTTACTGTAGTCCACGTTGCAGCTAGTAGCCAACCCAGCAAAAAGTCCTTCCAAATGTCTCTCAGCGTATTTCCACAGTTGCATATATCCAAAGGTGAGTATTTCCCAAAAGGTAAGTATCTCCAAATCCTATATTCCTTCCATGGAAGTGGACGTGCAACACTCTTGTCCTCCAGAGAGCCCAGGTTGGAGACTGTGTCTCTTCACCCCCACACACTCCCCTCAGTGTTTCTCTTCCCCTTCCCAAACCTTCAGCTCATCAGCTCTCATTTGTTTCAGCTGCGTGGGAAGATTGGCCATAGAGGTGGAGTTCCCGACCATACCAGCAGATGGAGCCATGCAGCTGTCTGGGTTTGCAGCCACCTCAGGGGATGTAACGTCCCTCAGGACACAGCCTCTCGTGACATCACAATACATTATTTATATTTCATACTGGCCCCCTGTGGAATCGAACCCACAACCCTGGCACAATATCCCAGTCCGCGTGATCAAACAAGCTTGAAGCCTGGATTCCGATTGGATCAGACCAGCATTGAATAGACCTTAGCACAGGTACTTCCTGTTTGAGTTTCTGCCTATAGGAAGGAAGGAGCAAAATGGTCGTGATCTGCTTTGCCAAAGGGAGGGCAGGGGACGGCTTTGTAGGCATCCCGAAGGGGGGTAGCAGTGGTTGAATGTTTTTCCAGAGAGAGTACTACAGTCAAAGTGTTGATAGAACTTGAGCGTATTCCTCAAATTTGCTTTGCTAAAATCCCCAGCTACAATAAATGCGGCATCAGGATATGTGGTTTCCAGTTTGCATAAAGTTCAGTAAAGTTTCTTGAGGCCATCGTGGTATCGGCTTGAGGGGGAATATACACGGCTGTGACCTATAAGCGAAGTAAATTATCTTGGGAGGTAATGCGGTCTGTATTTGATTGAGGTATTCTAGGTCGGGTGAACAAAAGGACTTGAGTTTCTGTATGTTATCACAATCACACCATAAGTATTTAATCATGAAACATACACCACTGCCTTTCTTCTTCCCGGAGAGTTCCCGGAGAGTTCTTTATTCCTGTCTGCGCGATGTACTGAGAACCCAGCTGGCTGAACCCACTGCTACTCCTACTGCCTCTCCTCGTCTGACCATGTGTTCTCGCATACCCTGGAGCATCTGGTCGCGGGTGGTGGCACAGAATCCTCATCTCTCCCAAGTGGACATTCTCTATTTTTCCCCTGACCCATCTGTCTATCTCCTCATTTGAATTCATGCTGTCACAGTTACTAGCCCATTTAGCTTAATATCCTGTCATTTATCGCCCTTTCACTCGCAAGGGGCAGGCAATACGCTTGACCTCATCTTTACTAGATGCTGTTCTTCTACTAATCTCACCGCAACTCCCTCCATGTCTCCGACCACTACTTTGTATCCTTTTCTCTCTCGCTCTCCTCCAAGACTACTCACTCTGCCCCCTACTCAGATGGTAATGCGCCGTGAACCTTGCTCTCTCTCCCTCTACTCTCTCCTCTTCCATCCTATCATCTCTTCCCTCTGCTCAATCCCTTCTCCCTCCAATCTCTGATTCTGCCTCCTCAACCTCCTCTCCTCCCTTTCTGCATCCTTTGACTCTCTGTGTCCCCTATCCTCCTGGCCGGCTCGGTCCTCCCCTCCAGCTCCGTGGCTTGATGACTCAAACTGACTATCCTACCAATCCTTGACTTCGGCTAGATGTCATTTACAAAATAGCCTCCAACACTCCTACTCAGCCAAATTGGATGTGGTCTCATCACAGTTCATCCGCTTTGTCTCCAAAGCCCCATATACTACCCTCACTGTGACCTGCACGCTCTTGTTGGCTGGTCCTCACTACATATTCGTCGCCAAACCCACTGGCTCCAGGCCATCTATAAATCACTGCTAGGCAAATCCCGCCTTATCTTAGCTCATTGGTCACCATAGCAACACCCACCCGTAGTCTGCGCTCCAGCAGGTATACCACTAGTCATCCCAAAGCCAACACTCCTTTTGGCCGCCATTCCTTCCAGTTCTCTGCTGCCAATGACTGCAACAAATTGCAAAAATCTCTGAAGCTGGAGAGCACTTATCTCCCTCACTAACTTTAAGCATCAGTTGTCAGAGCACCCCTTACCGATCACTGCACCTGTACACAGCCCATCTGAAATCAGCCGGCCCAACTACCTCATCCCTATTTGTTATTTATTTTGCTCATTTGTACCCCAGTATCTCTACTTTTGCACATCATCTCTTGCACATCTATCATTCCAGTGTTAATACTAATTGTAATTATTTTGCACTATAGCCTATTTATTGCCTTACCTCCATAACTTCTAGGCATTTGCACACACTGTATATATATTTATTTCTGTTATATTTTGACTGTTTTATTTTACCCATAACTCTGTGTTGTTGTTTTATCGCACTGCTTTGCTTTATCTTGGCCAGGTCGAGTTGTAAATGAGAACTTGTTCTCAACTGGTTTACCTGGTTAAATAAAGTGAAATAAATAAATAAATAAAATAAAATAAAATTATGAGCTCACAGAACAGGGGCTCCGGGCAGCTGAGCGGAAATGGAGGAAAACTAGACTCCCTACGACCTGGCATCTTTTTAATTCCCTCATCTCTACATTTTCTTCATATGTTTCTGCTGAAAGTGCCACTTTCTACCACTCTACATTCCAAGCATCTGCCTCTAACCCCTAGAAGCTCTTTTGCCACCTTCTCCTCCCTGCTGAATCCTCCTCCCCCTCCCCCCCTCCTCCCTCTCTGTGGATGACTTCGCAACCATTTTGAAAAGAAGGTTAACGACATCCGAACCTTGTTTGTTAAGTCAAATGACACTGCTGGTGCTGCTCACACTGCCCTACCCTATGCTTTGACTTCTTTCTCCCCCTCTCTCCAGATGAAATCTTGCGACTTACGACTGGCCGGCCGCCCAACATCCTGCCCGCTGACCCTATCCCCTCCCTCTCTTCTCCAGACCATCTCCGTGACCTTCTCTCCCCTTACCTCAACTCGCTGATCAACTCATCCTTGACCGCTTGCCTTATTCCCTTCCGTCTTCAGGAGCGAGAGTTGCACCCCCTTCTCAAAAAACCAACACTCGATCCCTTTGATGTCAACAACTACAGACCAGTATCCCCTTCTTTCTTTTCTCTCCCAAAACTGTTGAGCGTGCTGTCTTTAGCCAACTCTCTTGCTATCTCTCTCAGAATGACATACTTGATCCAACCAGTCAGGCTTCAGGGAGACTGGTCATTCTTAACTGAGACGGCTCTTCTGTGTCACGGAGGCTCTCCGCACTGCTAAAGCTAACTCTCTCTCCTCTGCTCTTGTCCTTCTAGAGCTGTCAGCTGCCCTTCGATACGGTGAACCATTAGATCCACCTCTCCCACCCTCTCCAAGCTGGGCATCTCCGGCGCGGCTCACTCTTGGATTCGTCCTACCTGACCGGTCGCTCCTACCAAGTGGCATGGCGAAGCTGTCTCCCACACCACGTGCTCTCACCACTGGTGCTCCCCCAGGGCTCAGTTCTAGGCCCTCTCCTATTCTCTCCTATACACCAAGTCACTTGGCTCTGTCATATCCTCACATGGCCTCTCCTATCATTGCTACGCAGATGACACACAACTAATCTTCTCCTTTCCCCTCTTCTGATAACCAGGTGGCGAATCGCATCTCTGCATGTCTGGCAGACATATCAGTATGGATGATGGATCACCACCTCAAGCTGAACCTTAGCAAGACGGAGCTGCGTCTTCCTCCCGGGGAAGGACTGCCCGTTCCATGATCTCTTCATCACGGTTGACAACTCCACCCGTTGTGTCCTCCTCCCAGAGTGCAAAGAGCCTTGGCGTGACCCTGGAAAACACCCTGTCGTTCTCCGCTAACATCAAGGCGGTGACCGATCCTGTAGGTTCATGCTCTACAACATTCGGAGATACGACCTGCCTTACACAGGAAGCGGCACAGGTCCTAATCCAGGCACTTGTCATCTCCCGTCTGGATTACTGCAACTCGCTGTTGGCTGGGCTCCCTGCCTGTGCCATTAAAACCCCTACAACTCATCCAGAATGCCGCAGACCCGTCTGGTGTTCAATCTTCCCAAGTTCTCTCACGTCAACCCGCTCCTCCGCACAAGCTTGCATCTGCTACAAGACCATGGTGCTTGCCTCACGGAGCTGTGAGGGGAACGCCACTCCGTACCTTCAGGCTCTGATCAGTCCCTACACCCAAATGAGGGCATTGCGTTCATCCACCTCTGGCCTGCTAGGCTCCCTACCTCTGCGGAAGCAACAGTTCCCGCTCAGCCCAGTCAAAACTGTTGGCTGCTCTGGCACCCAATGGGAACAAGCTCCCTCACGAGCCTTAGGACAGCGGAGTCACTCACCACCTTCCGGAGACATTTGAAACCCCCACCTCTTTGAGGAATACCTGGGATAGGATAAAGTAATCCTTCAACCCCCCCACCCCCCTTTACCCAACCCCCAGAACAAAAAATACTAACATTGTAAAGTGGTTATCCCACTGGGTATAAGGTGAATGCACCAATTTGTAAGTCGCTAAATGTCAGCTAAATGATGTAAATGTAAATGTCTGTATGGACGGGGGATAGTACAGTTGTGGTCAAAAGTTTTGAGAATGACACAAATATTGGTCTTCACAAAGTTCGCTGCTTCAGTGTTATGAGATATTTTTGTCATGTTACTATGGTATACCCAGTAGTAATTACAAGCATTCCATAAGTGTCAAAGGCTTTTAATGACAATTACATTAAGTTTAGGCAAAAGTCAATATTTGCAGTGTCGACCCTTCTTTTTCAAGACCTCAGCAATCCACCCTGGCATGCTGTCAATTAACTTCAGGCCACATCCTGACTGATGGCAGCCCATTCTTGCATAAACAATGCTTGGGTTTGTCAAAATGTGTGGGTTTTTGTTTGTCCACCCGCCTCTTGAGGATCGACCCATTACAAGTTCTCAATGGGATTAAGGTCTGGGGAGTTTCATGCCATGGACCCAAAATGTTGATGTTTTTGTTCCCAGCCACTTAGTTATCACTTTGACTTATGGCACAGGTGCTCACCATGCTGGAAAAGGCATTGGTTGTCACCAAACTGTTCTTGGATGGTTGGGAGAAGTTGCTCTCGGAGGATGTGTTGGTACCATTCTTTATTCATGACTGTGTTCTTATGCAAAAGTGTGATTGAGCCCACTCCCTTGGCTGAGAAGCAACCCCACACATGAATGGTCTCAGGATGCTTTACTGTTGGCGTGACACAGGACTGATGGTAAGCGCTCACCTTGTCTTCTCCGGACAAGGTGTTTTCCGATGCCCCATAAATCGGAAAGGGGACTCATCAGAGAAAATGACTTTACCCCAGTCCTCAGCAGTCCAATCCCTGTACCTTTGCAGAATATCAGTCTGTCCCTGACATTTTTCCTGGAGAGAAGTGGCTTCTTTGCTGCCCTTCTTGACACCACCTCCTCAAAAGTCTTCGCCTCACTGTACGTGCAGATGCACTCACACCTGCCTGCTGCCATTCCTGAGCAAGCTCTGCATGGTGGTGCCCCGATCCCACAGCTGAATCAACTTTGGGAGAAGGTCCGTGCTTCCTGGACTTTCTTGGGCGCCCTGATGCCTTCTTCCAACAATTGAACCTCTCTCCTTGAAGTTCTTGATGATCCGATAAATGGTTGATTTAGGTGCAATCTTACTAGCAACAATATCCTTGCCCTGTGAAGCCCCTTTTTGTGCAAAGCAATGATGATGGCACGTGTTTCCTTGCAGGTAACCATTGTTAACAGAGGAAGAACAATTATTTTAAGCACCACCCTCCTTTTAAAGCTTCCAGTCTGTTATTCTAACTCAATCAGCATGACAGAGTGATCTACAGCCTTGTCCTCGTCAACATTCTCACCTGTGTTAACGAGAGAATCACGACATGATGGCAGCTGGTCCTTTTTGTGGCAGGGCTGAAATGCAGTGGAAATGTTTTTGGGGGATTAAGTTCATTTTCATGGCAAAGAGGGACTTCTGCAATTAATTGCAATTCATCTGATCACTCTTCATGACATTCTTGAGTATATGCAAATTGCCATAATCAGGGAAACTGAGGCAGCAGACTTTGTGAAAATTAGTATTTGTGTCATTCTCAAAACTTTTGACCATGACTGTATATCCCAAGAGAGCCATGATTCTGTGAAACCGAGTATGGTACAGTCACTGATGTCTCTCTGGAAGGAGATCCTTGCCCTGAGCTCGTCTACTTTATTGTCCAGAGACTGAACATTAGCGAGTAATATACTCTGAGGCGGTGGATGGTGTCGCACGCCTCCTGAGTTGGACTCAAGTCCACTCCCGGATACCTCTTCTCCACCGAAGCGGCGTCTTGGAGCAGCCTCTGGGATAAGTTCAATTGCCCAGGGGTTTCTGAACAAAGGATCAAATTCGGGAAAGTCGTATTCCTGGTCGTAATGCTGGTGAGTTACCACATAACTCTGATATCCAAAAAGTTATTTCCGGCTGTATGTATATAAAACAAAAACGTTTTAGGGTTTTTATTTATTTATCACACATTATAATCTTACTCTATCCAGACATCATACACACTCCACTAAATCCTACACATCATCCTACTCAGATTTACTACACACATAATATTCTGACTCAATTTTCTAACATCTGTAGCATTGGCTCACAGGCAAACAGGCAAGGAATAAAACAAATGTTTCTTAATTCTAAATATCAGACATTCGAAATATTACATGTTGACCGTCATCATACCTCTTATGGCAGTAACTTTACAACACTAATTAGAGTCAATTTAGACTGAGAATAGTATCTAGTTATGGTAAGGGGTGAAATAAGTATAGCCAGTTTAATAAGTATAATGGTTTAGCAGATTATAAAAAAAGAAGATCAGTCTTTACGTGGTAAAATAAAAGGGAATATAACATATACTGTTTGACAGGAAACTCACTCTCACATCCTTAGATGAAGTTGCATGGAAAAAAGGAATGGGGTGGTGAAATAATTTTTCTGTATGGACAAAGGAACTACCAAGGTGTGATGTGAATTAATAAAAATGTAAATCTGAATGTGCACATAGTCAGGAATGATTTTGCAAGGAAGGTGGATCTTTTTTTTATATGAAAGTGGATGAAAAACAGATTTGGCTCAATAATCTATTGGTCCAAATCAAGGATGATCCATACTTCTTTGAAAATATTTATACCAATTTATTGAACTTACAGGGCAACACATGATCAAATCATTATGGTGGGAGACTATAACACAGTGTTAAGTACCTCAAAGGACCGTAAAGGGAATAACTCTACAAACTATCATCAACGTGCCTTAAGGAAATCACAAATATTATGGACACATTAGAAATAGTTGATATTTGAGACTAAAAAACCCTGACCTTGTGAGATATACATGGAGTAGACTTAATCAAGCTAGTCGTCTAGACTTACTTTCTTGTCTCTTTCTCTCTTGCATCAAAGGTTCAAAAAGTTTTAATAGGAGACAGAATCGAATTGGCCTTCACATAACTCTTATAGAATTTCCACGTGGACGGGGATATTGGAAATGTAATTAAAGTTTACTGGAGGACAATTTATTTTTTACTAAAACAAAATAATTTATAATTGAATTTTTCCATTACAATATGGGTTCTGCAAATCCCCTTATTGTTTGGGATACCTTTAAATGTACCTTCAGAGGTCATTCAATTCAATATTCATCAAAGATAAAAAAGCAGTTTCTGGCTAAAGAGACAAGACTAACAAGGAAATACATGAACTAATAGTACAGTTAGATAGTAATAAAAACGATACTACAGAGATACAAAATAAGTTAGAGGAAAAACAAAAAGAACTGGAGGAACTTATTCAAGAACGATATAATATAATCTATTACAAAAATAAAGCAAACTGGATGGAATATGGAGAAGAACGCTAATAAAAATAATTTGCAGAAACTCGTTACTGAAGACTGAGTCATCTATGATAGTCCGAATGATATTTTAAAAGAGGAAGTTGTCACGCCCCATGGCCTATAGAACTCTAGCTAGTTTGGTCAGGGTGTGAATTTCTAGGTTTGTATTTCTATGTTTGGTCGGGTGGTTCCTCAATCAGAGGCAGCGGTCGCTCGTTGTCTCTGATTGAGGATCATACTTAGGCAGCCAGTTTTCCTGCCTGTGTTGTGGGTTTTTGTTGTGTTCCTGTTTTAGGCTTGTGTGTTAGCCTTTGGACCGTCACGGTTAAGTTTTGTTATTTTGGTTACTGTGTCGTGTGTTTATTCTTTAATAAACATGTACGCCTTTCACGCTGCACCTTGGTCCGTCCCGTTCCTTAACGTCGGGACAAAAAAAAAACACCACCAATGGACCAAGCAGCGTGCCCAGGAGGAGCAGAGAGGATGGACCTGGCGGGAGATAACAGAGGATCTGGCAAGGAGATGGAGGCCCTGAAAGGGATCAGGGTGGAGAGACAGACCCAATATTTTTTTGGGAGGCTAAAAGGGTGGTCGGGGAGCGACAGAGAGGAGCCTCGACCACTGCACTCGTGGGGGGCTCATGCAGGAGTCCTCACTGGAGGAGGACGGGCAGCTGGGAATGTAAGGACGGAGACAGTCATAGACCTACAGTGCGGTTCCCTAGTCCGTACGCTTCCCTATACCTGCTCCCGCACCAAGCCAGTGGTGCGCGGCCGCAGTCTGGCCAGACCTGTTCCTGCTCCCCGCACACAAGCCAGTGGTGCGTGTTCCCAGTCTGGCCGGCCTGTTCCTGCTCCCCGCACTAAGCCAGTTGTGCGTGTTCCCAGTCTCGGCGCGGCCTGTTCCTGCTCCCCGCACCGGGCCAGTGGGTACTGCTCAAGCCCTGGCCTATAGGCTTGTGTATAGCCTTTTTGGACTATCCGGTTAAGTTTGTTATTTTGGTTACTGTGTCGTGTGTTTATTCTTTCCGCTAAACATGTACGCCTTTCATGCTGCAACTTGGTCCGTCCTGTTCCTTAACGTACGTGACAAAGCTAAATATCTTAAGCAGATGTTATCATCCTCACCCACTGAATGACGATTACTATAAGGAGTTCTTTCCAAATAATTTTAAAAAATGGAAAATTAACAAATGTACAGAAAGATCAGTGCGAAGGACAAATTACAGAGGAATAACTTTTGAGGCTATTAAATCCTTTCAGTGTGGAAAAACCCCCAGGGATTGATGGCATACCATTAGAGGTATAGCCTTTTTTGATATACTCAAATCTCCATTGTTATCTTGTTTTAACTACTCCTATAGAAATGGTAGTCTGTCAGGTACTCAGCAGGAAAATCTGATTTCAATATTATTAAAACAAGACCCAGATGGCAAATATAAAGATTCAGTCTATCTTAAAAACTGGAGGCTTACACTTCAATGTTGTGATGCAAAAATACTAGCGAAATGCATAGCACTCAGAATTCAAAAGGTTTTACCAGGTATCTGATCAGGATGAACAACAGGTTTTTTACATGGACGATACATTGGAGATAATATACGACAACTACTAGAAATAATAGAACATCATGAAACATCTAAGAAGCCAGGCCTGGTATTTATAGCAGATTTTGAGAAGGCTTTTGATAAAGTCAGACTGGATTTTATTTATAAATGCCAGGATTTTTTTCAATTTCGGTGATTCTCTTATAAAATGGGTACAAGTAATGTATAGCAACCCCAGGTGTAAAATAGTAAATAGCTGATACTTCTCAGAGTTTTTGAAATGGTCAAGAGGAGTTAAACAAGGGGTGTCTGCTGTCACCATACTCTATCTGTTATGGCCATCGAAATGCTAGCTATTAAAATCAAGATCAAATAACAACATTAGAGGATTAGAAATCCAAGTCTTAAAAACAAAGGTGTCCATGTATGCCGATGACTCAAGTTTTATATTGAGTCTGCAAGCTAGATCCCTGGAATGTCTCATTGAAGATCTAGATAACTTTTTCTGGACTAAAACCTAATTTATGATAAGTGTTACAATATTACGTTACTGGATCTTTAAAAAGACAACTTTTTACATTACCCTGCAGTTTACCTCGATAAAATGGGCTGACGGTGAAGTAGACATACTTGGTATTCATATCACAAAATACATAAATGAGTTCTCACAATGAATTTCAATAGACAACTTTGTAAATAGATCCTACAACCATGGAGAGTTAAATACCTGTCTATTTATGGAAAAATTGCCCCTAATTAACTCCCTTAGTCATATCTCAGTTTTACTCACTTTACTTATGGCGCTGCCTACTTCTGATTTTGTTTTTCAAATCATATGAGCAAAAAATATTTAACGATATCTGGAATGCTAAACCAGACAAGATAAAGCGTGCCTATCTATATAATGAATATGAATTGGGTGGGTTGAGATTATTAAATATAAAGTACTAAACCTCTCTCTAAAAGCATCACTTATTCAAAAGTTTTACTTGAACCCTAAATGGTTCTCAAGTAGATTAGTAAGAAAAACTCATCCATTGTTTAAAAATGGCCTTTGTGCAGATTGCCATGTCTCATTTTCTGATTTAATTGAAAATTATGTATTTTCAAAGTATCTCTCTTTTCAAACAAGCATTGCAGAGCTGGCTACAATTTCAATTTCATCCCCCTGAAAGATAGAACAAATATTACAACAAATATTATGGCTGGAACTCAAATGTGCTGTTGATAAAAATACCTGTATTTATGGGAAAGATGTTTGAACATGGTATTTTGTTTTTAAATGATGTTGTAAATTGGAATGGTAGAGTTTTGTCTTTCATGGTGTTATCAGAATTGTATGGGAAGGTCTGCTCAATTCAAGATTACAACCAATTGATTACAGCATTACCCAAAAAATGGAGGAGGCAGGTGGCAGCGGGAAGAGGTAGGGAACTGGTCTGTCTGCCCAATATAAAGGGATCAAAACTAGCGGAGAGAAAGATATAGGTTACTCGCTAAATAGGAAAGTATACCAGTTTCATTTGAGGACCAGGATGTTGACAGCTGTGCCATAACAGATTGCAAAATAGTTGAAGAGATTTTTATGTACGATTCCATGGTATGAGTTGATATATAAAATGACTTAATATTCAAGACTTCCTGCTTTTCAGCTAAAATTATTATATAGAGTTCTTGCCACCAACAAAATGTTGAAGCTCTGCAGATTTTGTTGTGAGATACAGAATCAATAGACCATTTATTTTGGTATTGCCTCAGGCTAGCCCCTGTTTTGGTCTCAGGTTCAGGAATGGCTGAAAATGCATAACATTGATCTAAAATTGACCCTAGAAATAGTACTGTTGGAAGATCTGGAGACCGAGTCAGTTAATTACTAATACTCTTAGTAAAAGTATTTCTCTTCAACTCGCAATCTGTGGATTTCATTTGATTAGATAGGTTGATATTGTATGTTAAACATCACAGCATAGTTGAAAGATATATGGTGTGTAGAAATCAAGAGGGTGGCCAGCAGAGATAGGTGGGATGATGAGGGTGGGGATGTGGAATTGGAGACAAGTGGGAGTGGAGTTGCTGGGCGGGTATAGAATGATGCGTCAAAGATAAAATTTTAAAAATGAAGTCAAAATATAACATAACAGAAGTAAGTTTGAATGACACTGAGGGCAGTGTAGGTACAAGCTAATGCCTGTTTGCCTGAGGCTTATGCCATGCAGTTGTTTGTACACATGCATATACACACACACTCTCATTCAAATGCACACGTGCACATACATGGACACACACACGTAAATAGTGCCAGACATGCACTCAAACATATTCAGTTGGCCTTGCTGTTATGTTTTTGAATTGTTGTTTTCCTTTTGTCGTTCTCTTTTTTTCTTTTGTTGGTTGTTGGTGCATTGGGGACTGGGGCGGGGATCTGGATGATTGAGGGGCAGCTCTTGGGGGAACTGTGGGGGGATCTTGGAAGCCTGGTGGCCGGGTGGTTGGGAGCTTGGGCCGACGGCTGATGGATCGCTGGTTGGGGTCCCGTTTTGACCTTTTGTGGGAGATCTGTCGACGCGCCCTTGAGCAGGCGTTGACCCTGGTTGCTTCTGTGTCACTCTGAACGGAGTCTGTTAGATGACTAATGTGACGGGAGTTGTTGAGCGCTTTCACTGCAATTATATTGTAAGTTTTAAATATTCAATAAAAAAATATATAAATAAAAAAAACATTTCTAGGCTAATAATGTAAGAAATAACACACATGGGGACTAAATAACAAATAACAACAAATAATAACAAAAGATAGCTAATAATGTAAGACATACTAGTGTCCAATACATAAGTATATAGGTTGTAAGTGTTGGGAGCTTTTGTGAAAGAGCACAATTAGAAAGATATGGCATTTAGAAGCAAACCGGATGGACATCATGAAAATGATCGGAGAGGTTGAGAAGTAGAAGAAGTTCAGGAGCAAAAAATTAATATATATATATATATATACATATATATATATATATATATATATATATATATATATATATATATATATATATATATATATATATATATATATATATATATATATATATCTAATTATTATTGTAAAATTAACTCTGTCCATAAGGTGTAGATAGGTATAGGACCGGAAGTAGAGGCCTGGGCGTTGTTGTTCACTAATTTACTCCAAGTAGGGAAAAGGATGGTGGGGTTGAAAAGTAATAAAGGGGAATATATATAACTTAAACAAAATAAAAAACATGGGGATTGGAAGTGATGCAGACAATTACATTGATAGAAGATACAATCTATCTGCAATATTAAGCTGATCCATTCCCCCGAAAAAAAGAAAAAAAAGAAATAACACACAAAAAAACGAAATACTGCAAAGTTGCTTAGGAGCTAGAAGCAGAGCTGCCATATTTGTCGGTGCCGTCTTGTTATTCATGTCAGATATTTCCATTTTGGGATAGTTGTTCACTGAATTGCTGCTACAGTGGATATAATGTAAATAAATGTCTTGTGCTCGGTGGAACGCGAATGCGCTATCTCATGATGCTGCCAGGTACGCAGCATGCAGCTGCCTTTGGATTGGGACACAGCCAAAGTCATTTTGCATAGCCCGCCCGGCAAGGGTGGAGCCACTGAGCAGCACCATCAGTGCCCGATAGACTGAAGAGGCAGAAAAATAGGACAATTGGTGGACCCCTTTGTTAAAGTACACATTTCTCGGAGGTACAAATAACAGTAAAATTCCCTTACATGTACAGTGGGGAAAAAGAGTATTTAGTCAAGCCACCAGCAAGTTCTCCCACTTAAAAAGATGAGAGAGGCCTGTAATTTTCATCATAGGTGCACGTCAACTATGACAGACAAAATGAGAAAAAAATCCAGAAAATCACATTGTAGGATTTTTTATTGAATTCATTGGCAAATGATGGTGGAAAATAAGTATTTGGTCAATAACAAAAGTTTCTCAATACTTTGTTATATACCCGTTGTTGGCAATGACACAGGTCAAACGTTTTCTGTAAGTCTTCACAAGGTTTTCACACACTTTGTTGCTGGTATTTTGGCCCATTCCTCCATGCAGATCTCCCTCTAGAGCAGTGATGTTTTGGGCTGTCGCTGGGCAACACGGACTTTCAACTCCCTCCAAAGATTTTCTATGGGTTGAGAGATCTGGAGACTGGCTAGGCCACTCCAGGACCTTGAAATGCTTCTTACGAAGCCACTCCTTCGTTGCCCGGGCGGTGTGTTTGGGATCATTGTCATGCTGAAAGACCCAGCCACGTTTCATCTTCAATGCCCTTGCTGATGGAAGGGAGGTTTTCACTCAAAATCTCTACGACCATGGCCCCATTCATTCTTTCCTTTGCACGGATCAGTCGTCCTTGTCCCCTTTGTAGAAAAACAGCCCCAAAGCATGATGTTTCCACCCCCATGCTTCACAGTAGGTATGGTGTTCTTTGGATGCAACTCAGCATTCTTTGTCTTCCAAACACGACTTGAGTTGAGTTTTTACCAAAAAGTTATATTTTGGTTTCATCTGACATTCTCCCAATCCTCTTCTGGATCATCCAAATGCACTCTAGCAAACTTCAGACAGGCCTGGACATGTACTGGCTTAAGCAGGGGGGACACTCTCACTGCAGGATTTTAGTCCCTGCGGCGTAGTGTTACTGATGGTAGGCTTGGTTACTTTGGTCCCAGCTCTCTGCAGGTCGTTCACTAGGGTCCCCCTGTGGTTCTGGGATTTTTGTTCACCATTCCTGTGATCATTTTGACCCCACGGGGTGAGACCTCGTGGAGCCCCAGATCAAGGGAGATTATCAGTGGTCTTGTATGTCTTCCATCTCCTAATAATTGCTCCCACAGTTGATTTCTTCAAACAAAGCTGCTTACCTATTGCAGATTCAGTCTTCCCAGCCTGGTGCAGGTCTACAATTTTGTTTCTGGTGTCCTTTGACAGCTCTTTGGTCTTGGCCATAGTGGAGTTTGAGTGTGACTGTTTGAGGTTGCTTGGGACAGGTGTCTTTACCTACTGATAACAAGTTCAAACAGGTGCCATTAATACAGGTAACGAGTGGAGGGACAGAGGGCCTCTTAAAGAAGAAGTTACAGGTCTGTGAGAGCCAGAAATCTTGCCTGTTTGTAGATGACCAAATACTTATTTTCCACCATAATTTGCAATAAATTCATTAAAAATCCTTCAATGTGATTTTTCTGGATTTTTTTTCTCATTTTGTCTGTCATAGCTGACGTACCTATTGAAAATTACAGGCCTCTCTCATCTTTTTAAGTGGGAGAACTTGCACAATTGGTGGCTGACTAAATACTTTTTTTCCCCACTGTATTTTCAGCGTTTGTTGTAGATAGCACTGCATTATGGGTAAAATTCTGAACAGTACCCCCTGTTATTAACTGTAATAGGAAGCCTCCTGTAAAAATTACTCTAACATACTGTATTTTCTTTACAGTAATAGCTTATGCCTACTGTAGATTAAAATGATCCATTTCAGGTGTCAACCGCATGCAGTCGGGTGAGACACATGAAGCTAAGACTAGCTCAAGTTGATACAAGCTATTTTGGTCTGTTCTAAATTGCTCGTAAATATCGTCCTGTGCAACCTAGGAAAAAGATCACCCAGATAATAATTGTTGTGATGATAGGCTTTTAGGTAGGCTACACCATAGACTTTGAGAGCCGTAGAGAATAAACTAAGCGCATATTCGTGACCGTGCGTTTTCACCATTACCTCAGAGAAAATGGCTTGTTTCCTAGCGGTTCAAAATATATTTACCCATATTATTACCTAAACAACATATTTTTTTTCCGGGATTGACGGGACGCATTTTGCACTTAATCCATGTCGTGGGCTGTTAAAGTACTGGCGAGCCGCTAAAGCCGATCGCGAACGACCAGTGCACCTCTGGTGTTGTATCAGGTGCCTGCCGACCTACAGGGTGCTTGGCACTGGGCAGTCAATTTCTTTTCCACTCCCAGGATTATATTTCAAGTTGGATAGCAGTCTACAGAATATATAACTAATATTGGTAGCCATCTAGATGGCACCCGTGATAGTCTACTCAATGGAGAGAGAGCATGAACGGCAACAACACCAAGACACCGTGTCCTCCTAAGCTGTCAACCCTGTGTGTTTCGGTTCATTTGGCTCTCAGCTGCGTGACATACAATGCATTCGGAAAGTATTCAGACCTCGTTACAGCCTTATTCTAAAATGAATGTCACGATAGTTGAGAGACGGGTCAGACCAAGGTGCGCGTGATGTGAACATGTTTATTAATAATAAACACAATAACAAAACAACAAACCAACGTAACGTTGAAGTCCAAGGCTATACAGAATACAAGCCTAACACAGGAACAAGATCCCACAAACATAGTAGGCAACTGGGCTACCTGAGAGTATGATCCCCAATCAGAGACAATGAGCGACAGCTGCCTCTGGATTGGGAACCATACTGCCAAGCATAGAAATATAAGTCCTAGATCGTAAACATAGAAATAATAACATAGAACTTCCACACCCTGACTCAACTAACAAGAGTTCTATACGTCAGGGCGTGACAATGAATCTGCACACAATACCCCATAATGACAAACTGAAAAAAACAGAAATACCTTAATTACATAAGTATTCAGACCCTTTGCTATGAGACTCGAAATTGAGCTCAGGTGCATCCTGTATCCATTGATCATCCTTGGAGTCTACCTGTGGTAAATTGAATTGATTGGAAATTATTTGAAAGGCACACACCTGTCTTTATAAGGACCCACACTTGACAGTGCATGTCAGAGTAAAAACCAAGCCATGAGGTCGAAGGAATTGTTCGTAGAGCTCCGAGACAGGATTGTGTCGAGGCACAGATCTGGGGAAGGCTACCAAAAAATGTCTGCAGCATTGAAGGACCCCAAGAACACATTGGCCTCCATCATTCTTAAATGGAAGAAGTTTGGACCCACCGAGACTCTTCTTAGAGCTGGCCGCCCGGCCAAACTGAGCAATCGGGGGAGAAGGGCCTTGGTCAGGGAGGTGACCAAGAACCCGAAGGTCACTCTGACAGAGCTTCAGAGTTCCTCTGTGGAGATGGGAGAACCTTCCAGAAGGACAACCATCTCTGCAACACTCCACCCATCAGGCCTTTATGGTAGAGTGGCCAGACGGAAGCCACTCCTCAGTAAAAGGCACATGACAGCCCGCTGGAGTTTACCAAAAGGCACCTAGAGACTCTCAGACCATTAGAAACAAGATTATCTGGTCTCGATGAAACCAAGATTGAACTCTTTGGCATGAATACCAAGCGTCACGTCTGGAGGACACCTGGCACCATCCCTACGGTGAAGCATGTTGGTGCAGTATCATGCTGTGGGGATATTTTTCAGCGACAGGGACTGGGAGACTAGTCACAATCGAGGGAAAGATGAACAGAGCAAAGTACAGAGAGATCCTTGATGAAAACCTGCTCCAGAGCACTCAGGACCTCAGACTGGGGCAAAGTTTCACCTTCCAACAGGACAACGACCCTAAGCACACAGCCAAGAGAACGCATGAGTTGCTTCGGGACAAGTCTCTGAAAGTCCTTGAGTGGCCCAGCCAGAGCCCGGACTTGAACCCGATCGAACATCTCTGGAGAGACCTGAAAATAGCTGTGCAGCGACGCTCCCCATCCAACCTGACAGAGCTTGAGAGGATCGGCAGAGAAGAATGGGAGAAACTCCCCATATGCATTTGTTCCAAGCTTGTAGTGTCATAACAAATAAGATTTGAGGCTGTAATCATTGCAAAAGGTGCTAAAACAAAGCACTGAGTTAATGGTCTGAATAATTATGTAAATGTGATATTTTACAGTTTTTGCAAAAATGTCAACCTGTTTTTACTTTGTCGTTATGGTGTATTGTGTGTAGATTGATGAGAAAAACAACCATTTAATTCATTTTAGAATAAGGCTGTAATCGTAACAAAATGTGGAAAAAGTCAAGCTGTCTGAATACTTTCCGAATGCACTGTATGTCATCATTTTTGCAGGTCAGGAGTGTCCATATACAGTTGAAGTCGGAAGTTTACATAAACCTTAGCCAAATACATGTGAAATGTCAGAATAATAGTACAGAGAATGATTCATTTCAGCTTTTATTTAATTCATCACATTCCCAGTGGGTCAGAAGTTTACATTCACTCAGTAAGTATTTGGTAGCATTGCCTTTAAATTGTTTAACTTGGGTCAAACGCTTTGGGTAGCCTTTCACAAGCTTCCCACAATGTTGGGTAAATGTTGGCCCATTTCTTTGACAGAGCTGGTGTAACTGAGTCAGGTTTGTAGGCCTCTTGCTTGCACACGCTTTTCAGTTCTGCCCACACATTTTCTATAGGATTGAGATCAGGGCTTTGTGATGGCCACTCCAATACCTTTACTTTGTTGTCCTTAAGCCATTTTGCCACAACTTTGGGAATATGCTTGGGGTCATTGTCCATTTGGAAGACCCATTTGCGACTAAGCTTTAACTTCCTGACTTATGTCTTGAAATGTTGCTTCAATAATATTCTTCCTTCCTCATAATGCCATCTATTTTGTGAAGTGCACCACTCCCCTCCTGCAGCAAAGCACCCCCACAGATGATGCTGCCACCCCTGTGCTTCACCGTTGGGATAGTGTTCCCCTTTTCCTCCAAACATAATGATGCATAATGCAGCCAAACCGTTCATTTTTGTTTCATCAGACCAGAGGACATTTCTCCAAAAAGTACGATCTTTGTCCCCATGTGCAGTTGCAAACCGTAGTCTTGCTTTTTTTATGGTTTTGGAGCAATGGCTTCTTCCTTGCTGAGCGGCCTTTCAGGTTATGTAGATATAGGACTCGTTTTACTCGTGGATATAGATAATTTTGTACCTGTTTCCTCCAGCATCTTCACAAGGTCCTTTGCTGTTGTTCTGGGATTGATTTGCAACGTTTCGCACCAAGGTATGTTCATCTCTAGGAGACAGAACGCGTCTCCTTCCCCTGAGCGGTATGATGGCTGCGCGTGGTCCTGGTGTTTATACTTGGGTACTAATGTTTGTACAGATGAACGTGGTACTTTCAGGCGTTTGGAAATTGTTCCCTGGATGAATCGGACTTGTGGAGGTGTACAATGTTTTTTTCTGAGGTCTTGGCTGATTTTCTTTCTGATTTTCCCATGATGTCAACCAAAGAGGCACTGAGTGTGAAGGTAGGCCTTGAAATACATCCACAGGTACACCTCCAATTGACTCAAATTATGTCAATTAGCCTATCAGACGCTTCTAAAGCCATGACGCTCATTTTCTGGAATTTTCCAAGCTATTTAAAGGCACAGTCAACTTAGTGTATGTAAACTTCTGACCCACTGGAATTGTGATACGTGAAATAATCTGTAAACAATTGTTGGAAAAATTACTTGTCATGCACAAAGTTGATGTCCTAACCGACTTGCCAAAACTATAGTTTGTTAACAAGACATTTTTGGAGTGGTTGAAAACCAAGTTTTAATGACTCCAACCTAAGTGTATGTAAACTTCCGAAGCTTCAACTGTAGCATCTCCCACTAATAATTTGTTTAATTTAAACAACATTGTTCCATAATTATATTGTATTAACTAAACTTGTTCACTTTACTAGTATGCAAACATATGGTGGCAAAGAAAGAAATGAAAATGTTGTGAGTCTGGTAAAAAATAATTTCTGGTATTGTGTAGGTTATAGCAATGTTTTATAGTTAGCTAGGATTTTGAAGTAGGTGTATCTAGCTGTCTTATTTGTTCAATGTCTCAATGATTTCATAAACTATATTGGATATGTGGCCGTATAGATTCTTTTGTTCAAATCAACCCAAGATGATGAACCCTGAATATATGACAAAGTGCATGACAAGGTGGCCCAGAGGAAGCCCACGTTACTTGACACCCAGTGTCATAATACGCTTTGAAACGGTCATAACCATGTCATAATACAGTATGTCAAAACAGCTGACATAACCTGTCATAATTTTTTATAATATGGTCATAACACTGTCATGAGACATATATATATATATATTTAGACATGTTGCTTGATATATATTACGTTATTTTATTGATGAGTTATAAGAGTGTCAAGACCCTCATAACCAACCACACAAGGCAAAACATTCCATTACACCGTAGCCTAAGTGTCAACAGTATGTTTATGTTATATATTAATTTTAAATAAATGATTTTTAATGACCTTATTAAATTATCATTGTAATTGCACACATTGATGTCAGACATGCGCCTACCCAATGCTCTGTTACTGATGACTGGGATGAATGCAGGAGCAGATTTCAGGAGCAGGACAAACACCCTCTTTTTGACTGATGACTGATATAAGGGCATGTACGTGATAGGCCTATCTGGCTTATATGATTATGATGGTCAATGCTTCTTGACAGTGTCATAAACTGTATTTTCTTAGTCCAAGTAAAGTTTGTAGATATGATGAAAAACAACATGACTGTAAAGAATTCGATAACAACAACATAGCATTTAAGAAACATTTTCAAATGAAACTCTGGTCACTGGCATAACACAGTTTCTCTGCTAACGTTTACTGATACCTGTCAAATTCAACGGGTGTTGTGTGTTTTAGTAAATTCATCAGTTATTCTGCACTCTGGCACACTCAAACGAGAGTGCTTGAAATCGGAGTAGATAGCCAAAGTGAATTTACGAATACACCCTTTGTCATGTTAAGAAGCTATACATGATGTCACAGTGCTGCAATTTCTAGACTGGTAGCAATAATATAATTACTATATATATATATATATATATATATATATATATATATATATATATTATTATTAAAGTTGGAAATTCAAACATTGCAGATTGTAAAATAAATGTTCAATTCAACACCATACTAATCATCTACCAGTAGATACAAAAAAATATATATACAACTGTCCTGTATAGGCTACCTGAACCTCCATGACATGAGCCGTCCTCGTGCGTCTCTCCCAGCTTGGATAGAAAGTTATTGTGCAAACCAGTCTATTAATGCCAAATAATACAGTCCCTCAAAATACTAGCTTACTAGGGATTGTTTCATTATGCAGTGTACTATCTATAGCTACTGTATATATCGTATTATCTGCTATCTACTTTTTTTTATCAAAATAACACATCAAGTAGCCTAACAATGAGGAAAAAAGTAGTCGGTGTGAAGATAAATTCAGCCACTACTTATTGTTGATCTCAGCTGGTTTGGTCTGGCTAATGGCCTACACAAATAGACTGCAATATTCAAGGTACATTTAAATAAATCCAACTTGAGATCCCCTGGTCTCCTTAAGTCCTTATTTTTTGTGTGCAAATGTTTTCACCATGGCCTGTAGGTCCAGGTTGTGGGCCCAATTGTTTTCTATACTGAGTATTGCCAACCCAGACAGTCTTTCCTGAGACATTGTGCATTATACACTGAGTATACCAAACATTTGGAACACCTTCGAATGTAACCAGTGGCGCCTAGTATCTGCTATGAAATAAGAGGAGGTGAGCAATGTCATAAATACCTGAGTAGAACTTTTCAGGTGAGAGTTTTGGTTCCGCCCCGGAAGACAGGGAACGGTGCACATCCCTGTTCATGCTGTTGGCTGTGTTGGTCTAAACTTTTTTTTAAGCTAACTTCTGTGTCTTTCTCTGTGAGACGACGCCATGTGGAAGACAATGATTTGTGTTTCAGTGACGTGTTTTATGCGGTTTGGGAGAGGTGTTCAATGCTGTCAGAGCCTCAGCATTGATGCAGTATGATGGTTGTGTAGGCTGGGAAAGAGTATGGCTTACCAACTGTAAAGGTATGCACCTTTAACTTTGTAATTAGAATCTAATCTGTTTGATAAAGTTGTGTATTTTAATAAAGTATTAAAGTTTTGATATTGCTGTTGTGTAAATGAACCAGGGTTATAATTATAATTGTGTTTTTCAGATAATTTTGGAGAAGCCTTTCACTGTTCTTACTGCAGCTTTAGTTTGTGTCTCTTACATTAGGCGGTAGGGTACGGTTATTTTGTCTAGTCCACCCTAGCACCTGAGTTGGTACACAGGCAAAATATTTGGGGTTGCCTTGGTCGGGCGGGCTAGTTTATTTTTCTTGTTGTGTTTGTTTGTATTTTTTTGTTTTATTTTGTCAACACTTCCCCAGACAGACCTCCAGGGGACTGTAGTTTGGAGGGCTATTTTGAATAGGAAATCAGCAGCCAGTCTTATGAATTCACACGTGTGCTTTCACATGCTGATTACCACAAGTGTTATCATCTTTCAGAGAGTGTTTCATCTTGAGTGTACAGTGAGCTTGCGGTTAGAACTATGGGCCTAAAGAGCACATACAGTGGCTTGCGAAAGTATTCACGCTCTTTCCATTTGTCCTATTTTCTTGCCTTACAACCTGGAATTAAAATAGATTTTGGGGGGGTGAATAGCTATGCACGCTCAAGTTTAGTTTTGTCTTATTTCTTGATTGTTTCACAATGAAAAATATGTTGCATCTTCAAAGTGGTAGGCATGTTGTGGTAAATCAAATGATACAAACCCCCAAAAATCCATTTAATTCCAGGTTGTAAGGCAACAAATAGGACAAATGGAAAGAGCGTGAATACTTTACAAGCCTACTGTATGTGCTCTTTAGGCCCTAGTTCTAACCGGGTGGGTGGATTGGGGGATACTGGTGACTGTTATGTATTGTAATTATACAAAGGGTGGATCTAATCCTGAATGCTGATTGGTTAAAACCGCATTTCAGCCGGTGTCTATTACACAATTTACCGCACCAAGCTAAATCTATTATGTTAAAATGCCTATTTACTCTGTTCCATCTGACTGCAGAATCCACTGTCTCATCACCCCAGCCAGGCAATTTGTAAATTTGATCTCCACTATCAAAGCTTCTCGACATTATTATTTGTTTTCAACAGCGGAGATTTGTATAAACCTTGCTGTCTGTCTCTCCAACATTTGCAACATTGTTTCAATATTCAAATTCGATCTCCAGCTGTCCCATAGTAATGAACATGTAGGGGTTGGGAGTCGGGACGAGACAGATAGGCAGGCAGCGTTTCTCAGCCAGTCGAAATCATGAATCAGCTGGCATAATTTTTGCGGATACATTTAAAGAAATGTCAATTGAAAAAGGTAAAATGAAATGAAGTGCAGCTAGTTTTGCAGTCTTTCCAGCTTCAGTTTGAAGTGATTGTGTTAGCTGTGTTGTTGGCTAGCTCACTCTGAACAAC
>NW_025537757.1:0-28040 GCF_020615455.1 Coregonus clupeaformis | reverse complement strand
TCAGCAGCGGCTTCTTGTCGTTTAACTGAGGATACATTAGAGCGAATGGAAGTGGCCTTAGAAGACTTAATGTCTGGAGATGACACACTGGAAATCGTAGATGCGAATACGGAGCTTGCATCCGGCCAAATCAGTTCCTCCTTTGTTCCTTGAATTTGAGATTGCGCGTTGTGTACAACAATCTTGGTGACTGATACACATTTATCCAGCTTGCGGCGCATCTCGTGAGCTGGGCTTGTCAATCCTGCGATATTCTTCATAAACATTATTCAGTTCAGATAACTCTCTTTGAATAGTGCTGCTGTGTTCGTGTAGGATGTTACTGGATCTTGTTTTGTAACTGATTTCTTAGCCACCTTAGTTAAAACTTTCCAGCGTTCATAAATGCTGTCAAAGCGAATTAGTAGTTCTTTTGTTTTTTCTTTCTGAAATTATTTTCCCTTTTCCGTTAATGTACGGGCTCTTCCACTTCGTCGAGGCTCTTCAGACCGTACTGCTTCTTGTACAACGCTAGACTCATCTGTCTGCTCTGTCTCTTCTACTGGCTCTACGAGTGATCCTTTACACTGACTCTCTTTACTTCTATGTGACATATTAACTTATTTGAAAGTAACCTGTACACAAGACAGTTGTCTTAAATAAACAGTAGAGTTTACAACAAACATTTTACAAAAAGAAATACTCAAGAGAATAGAATATGCCAAGTTAAGTTATTGTCTTTGAAATTAACCCTTCAGAATAAAGGCAGGCATTATAAAGATTTTGAAATGTTGCAGAATCACTCAAAATAACAGCTTTCTTAAATGCACAAACATAAATCCTCTTCTTAAGTAAATCAATGACTTATTCAATGAAATAAAGAATTATCAATATCGCTAAATCACTTACATTAATGTCTCTTAATATCTTGTTACACACTGTTATGTTACTTGGCTACACACAGCCCTTTGAAGTCCTTTATATTTTCCAATCCTTGTGTCACCTTTTCAGAACACAAACTTAAGTGTCTGACTTACGGACGTCTTCATGAAAAAAAAAAACGGATGAACTTGTGTGAGTCCTTTAACACTGAACAGTGGCTTATCTGTGAGTCCGTCTTGACGAGCCGTCTTGCAGAGCAGGTCAGGAAACGATCACGCAGACTCGAGTTCGACTATCACTCCCTCCAGGAAATACACGACGCTGCTGTTCTGGTTACTGATGGATTTATTCTTCTACTAAATTCTCCACCGTTATCAATCCACCGTCGAACTGTTTAAATACATTTCAACACATGCACAAAAAACAAGTTGGCGTTCACGTTACAGATACCTTGCACGTAAATATGCGCGACAAATACTTAACATAATGAACATACCTCGCTGGCTGCACACAACTGAGAGGGAAATGGGTCCACTTAGAAACAAGAATACTTGTAAATAAACACGTCGTTAATTTAACTTATCTTTCAGAGTACTAAACTTTACCGCCGCTACTTTACCGCGATGTCTGGAACTTGTCACCACTAAAAGCGTCCCAACACAACATAGAATGTACAGATAGTTCCTATCACATAAATACAAGCAAAATCAATTTTCAAAATACAAGTTGTACGAATAATAATGATATTATGTAAAACCTATTAATAATGACATGAATAACATTAATAATGACATGAATAACATTTATGGCAGTTAAATGTACCTATGATAAAAATGACAGACCTCTACATGCTTTTTAAGTAGGAAAACCAGCAAAATCAGCAGTGTATCCAATACTTGTTCTCCCCACTGTATATATATACACTACCAGTCAAAAGTTTGGACACCTACTCATTCAATGTTTTTTCTTTATTTTTAATTTTTTTAACATTTTAGAATAATAGTGAAGACATCAAAACAATGAAATAACACATATGGAATCATGTAGTAACCAAACAAGTGTTAAACAAATCAAAATATAGTTTATATTTGAGATTCTTCAAGTAGCCACCCTTTGCCTTGATGACAGCTTTGCACACTCTTGGCATTCTCTCAACCAGCTTCATGAGGTAGTCACCTGAATGCATTTCAATTAACAGGTGTGCCTTGTTAAAAGTTAATTAGTGGAAATGTATTTCCTTCTTAATGCGTTTGAGCCCATCAGTTGGGTTGTGACAACGTAGGGGTGGTAGCCAATCAGTTGGGTTGTGACAAGGTAGGGGTGGTATACAGAAGATAGCCCTATTTGGTAAAAGACCAAGTCCGTATTATGGCAAGAACAGCTCAAATAAGCAAGAGAAATGACAGTCCATCATTACTTTAAGACATGAAGGTCAGTCAATCCGGAAATGTTCAAGAACTTTGAAAGTTTCTTCAAGTGCAGTCGCAAAAACCATCAAGCGCTATGATGAAACTGGCTCTCTGAGGACCGCCACAGGAAAGGAAGACCCAGAGTTACCTCTGCTGCAGAGGATAAGTTCATTAGAGTTAACTGCACCTCAGATTGCAGCCCAAATAAATGCTTCACAGAGTTCAAGTCACAGACACATATCAACATCAACTGTTCATAGGAGACTGCCTGAATCAGGCCTTCATGGTCAAATTGCAGCAAATAAACCACTACTAAAGAGACTTGCTTGGGCCAAGAAACACAATCAATGGACATTAGACCGGTGGAAATCTGTCCTTTGGTCTGATGAGTCCAAATGTGAGATTTTTGGTTCCAACCGCTGTGTCTTTGTGAGACGCAGAGTAGGTGAACGGATGATCTCCGCATGTGTGGTTCCCACGTGAAGCATGGAGGAGGAGCTGTGATGGTGTGCGGGTGCTTTGTTGGTGACACTGTCTGTGATTTATTTAGAATTCAAGGCACACTTAACCAGCATGGCTGTCACGGTTTACTATGCCAGAACCCAGAAGCAGACCAGGACAAGGTACGTTGAGAGAAAGGTGAGTGTTTATTAAATAGATTCCGAGTGAGGCTGAATAATCCAGGGAACAGAGCGGGTGGCGTGGATGGGTTGTTGAGGGTGCAGTGGTTGGTCCGGTACTGGCTCGGCAGCCGCCGACCATCAGGCAGAGGTTGGGTGAAGGTTCCGGGTGAGAGACTGCAGACAGAACAAAAACGGAGGTCAGTACACAGCAAGTCACAAGGTGCAAAACAACAAAACTAACACTAATGGCTCAGAGGCGATACGCTGACAAACATACTGTTCATAGCTAACGATCCGGCAGGAACTGGATGTTAGGCCAGAGCCTAAGAAGGGTGATGATCAGGACCAGGTGTGCAGATTGCTGATGGGATGCAGGTGCGGAAAACAAGAGCGCTCCCTGGAGCGTTCCCCGAACCCTCGGGAAACTGGAGATTACGAACCGGAACACTAGTCACCAGACAGGACCCGACTCAGACAGCCGGGATCGTTACAGTACCCCCCCCTCCGACGTAACGCCACCGGGCGGACTCCCGGAGCGCCAGGATGGAGGCGGTAGAAGTCACTGATGAGGTCCGCATCTAGGACCTGTCGCCGAGGAATCCAACTCCTCTCTTCAGGGCCATGCCCTCCCAGTCCACGAGATACTGGAAACCCCGGCCCCGCCGTCTGGAATCCATGATGCGACGCACCGTGTAGGCAGGACCACCTCCGATCATCCGAGGAGGAGGAGGAGGAGGCGGAGGAGGCAACAGAGGACTGAGGAAGACAGGCTTGAGGCAGGAGACATGAAAGGTGGGATGGACTCTGAGCGTCCCTCGGTAGTTTGAGTCGAACTGCCACTGGATTGATCACCTTCTCCACCACAAACGGACCAATGAACTTCGGTAACAACTTCCTAGACTCAGTCCGTAACGGAAGATCCTGTGGCCAACCAAACCCTATCTCCGATGGTATAGGTGGGAGCGGGGATCCGGCGACGATTCGCCTGGAGCTGATACCGGTCCGAAACTCTACAGGAGTGCCTTTCTGGCCCGATGCCAGGTCCGGTGGCAACGACGAATATGGGCCTGAACAGAAGGCACTGAGAGCTCCTTCTCCTGAGAAGGAAACAGGGGAGGTTGGCAGCCATACAGGCACTGGAAGGGAGACATCCCAGTGGCAGATGTAGGAAGAGTATTGTGGGCATACTCAACCCAAGGCAACTGAGAGACCCAGGAGGTGGGGTTGAAAGAGAACCAGACAGCGTAGCGTGGATTCCATCTTCTGGTTGGCTCTCTCCGCCTGACCATTGGATTGGGGGTGAAAACCAGATGTGAGACTGACTGTAGCTCCAATGGCCAAACAGAAGGACTTCCAGACAGCAGAGGTAAACTGAGGGCCACGGTCGGAAACGATATCACTGGGCAAACCGTGGACCCTGAAAACCTCCTAACCAGGATCTCGGACGTCTCCGAGGCAGAGGGAAGCTTGGCAATAGGCACAAAGTGGGCGAACTTGCTGAATCTGTCCACGATAGTCAGAACGACCGTGTTCCCCTCAGAAGCGGGCAACCCAGTGACGAAGTCCAGGGCCAGATGCGACCATGGTCGCCGGGGAATAGGAAGGGGTGAAGTAGTCCAGAGCTGGGCCGATTGGTACTCTTATTCTGCGCACACACTGGACAGGCAGCAACAAAACCCCGAGTATCCTCGGCCATGGCAGGCCACCAAAAACGTCTGCGAAGAAACGCCATTGTCCGAGCCACGCCAGGGTGACAAGCCATCTTGCTGGCGTGGGACCATTTGAGGACAGCAGGACGAATCCGACTCAGGCACAAACAACCGACCGGGTGGACCGTTACCGGGACCGGGCTGAGTCCGAAGGGTCGCCAGCACCTCCTCCTCAATCTTCCACATAACTGCTCCCACGACGCAGTTCCGGGGGAGGATTGTCTCGGTCTTGGACCCACTCTCCCTCCGTCTTGGAGAACATCCGGGACAAGGCGTCCGCCTTGCCGTTCTTAGATCCAGGTCGGAACGTCAGGGCAAACTCTGAATCGTCCGAAAAACACGCCCACCTGGCCTGACGGGAGTTGAGACGTTTAGCCGATTGCACGTAAGCAAGATTTTTGTGGTCAGTCCAGACAATAAACGGTTGCTCCGCCCTCCAACCAGTGGCGCCACTCCTCCAAGGCAAGTTTCACCGCGAGAAGCTCCCGGTTACCCACATCGTAATTCCTCTCCGCAGGCGAAAGGCGACGAGAGTAGTAGGCGCAGGGATGGAGTTTACTGTCCGTGGAGCATCGCTGCGACAGGATGGCGCCAACTCCCACATCAGACGCGTCCACTTCAACGACGAACTGACGGGCCGTGCCGGTTGAGAGAGAATCGGTCGTTGGTGAATCGCCTCTTCAAATCCAGAAACGCTCGATCCGCCTCCGGATTCCACTTGAAGGTCCTGATACTGGAAGTCAAGGCAGTTAACGGAGCGGCCACACGGCTGTAATCCCGGATGAATCTGCGGTAGAAATTCGCAAACCCCAAAAATCTCTGGAGCTGCAATCTCGTACCGGGCTGGGCCCATTCCAGAACCGCTCTAACCTTCTCCTGGTCCATCCTAATCTCTCCCCTGGAGATGATGTACCCGAGAAAGGATGTCGTGTGGGCGTGAAACTCGCACTTCTCGGCCTTCACGAACAGGCGATTCTCCAACAATCGCTGCAGAACCTGCCGGACATGCTGGACGTGGTCGGAAGGTTCCTTCGAGAAGATCAGAATGTCATCCAGGTAAACAAACACAAAGAGACCGATCATATCTCTCAGGACGTCGTTCACCATACTCTGGAATACCGCTGGAGCATTGGTCAGTCCAAACGGCATCACCTGATACTCGAAGTGACCCATCGGTGTATTGAAACCCGTCAACCACTCGTCCCCCTCTCTGATCCGGACCAGGTGATACGCATTGCGTAGGTCTAGCTTGGTGAACACCGTAGCACCCTGTAAGGAGTCGGAAGGCAGAACTCATCAAGGGCAGGGGATACTTGTTCTTGACCGTGATGTCATTCAACCCCCGATAATCAATACACGGTCGAAGAGAGCCATCCTTCTTACCCACAAAGAAGAATCCTGCCCCCAGGGGTGATGACGAGGGACGAACGAGACCAGCAGCTAGGGACTCCTTGATGTAGGTCTCCAACGCTCACGTTCAGGTCGGGAGATACTGTATAACCTTCCCTTGGGGTAGACAGCTCCAGGGACCAGGTTGATGGCACAATCATATGGTCGGTGGGGAGGGAGTGACAGAGCCTTCTGCTTACTGAAAACTTCCCCCAAATCGTGATATGTCTCGGGAACCAGGGACAAATCTGGGGGTTTAGCCTCAATCACCTGACTGGGAACCGAATGGGGGCAGCAGTCTTGAGACAGTTAGCATGACAATCAAGGCTCCAACTCGTTACCTTGCCCGTCACCCAATCGAACGTGGGATTGTGTTCCTTCAGCCAGGGGTATCCAAGGACCAGAGGAACATGGGAAGACGGCAGAATGAAGAATGAAATCATCTCAGAATGATTCCCCGACAACCGCATCTTAACCGGTTCAGTCCTCATCGTGATACGTGCCAGACTACTGCCGTTCAGAGTGGTCGCTTCAATGGCTTCCGGCAATTGCTCCTGGAAAGCCCCAGCTGTTCCACCAACTCGGCATCAAGAAAGCTTCCATCGGCACCTGAATCGATAAAAGCGTTAAGCGCTAAGCTCTGATTCCTGTTCACAAGGGTAGCCGGGAAACGGGGTCTGACAGAGGTACTGAGAGAGTTGAAACTGGCTCGCTAAAGTCCTCCCAACTTTAGCGAGCCGGGCAGTTTGACGACCGCCGGGAACAAGTGGAGATGTAATGTCCCGAGCTACCACAGTAGAGGCAGCAGTTGGTCTTACGTCTATGTTGACGCTCCTCCTTGGTTAACCCGTGCCGCCCCACTTGCATGGGTTCAGAATCGGGAGAGAGGACCTCTCCACCTAATCCATTGTGGTGGAGAATGATCGACGTGTTCTGGTCCACCACCCGACCCGACTGGGAACTGAGAAGCTGATCGATTGGACGGACCCCATTGCTTCTCCCTCCTTCGCTCTCGGACTCGATTATCCACCCGAATAGACAAGGCTACCAAGCTGTCCAGGTCACTAGGCTCCGGATAGGAGATCAACTCATCCTTGAGCTGCTCCGACAGACCCTGGTAAAAGGCCGCTTGCAGAGACTCCTCGTTCCACCCACTCTCCACAGCCAACGTCTTGAACTCGATCACGAAGTCGGCCACGCTGCGAGTACCTTCGGCGAAGCGAAAACAGGCGCCTAGCTGCGTCCCTCCCTCGGACGGAATGGTCGAAGAGCTTCCTCATCTCGGCCGTGAACCCCTGGTATGAAGCCATGCAGGGATCCTGTCGTTCCCAAACGGCTGAAGCCCACTCCAGCGCCGACCACGCAGCAACTCAATCACAAAGGCTATCCTAGCCTTGTCTGTGGCATAAGAGTAGGGCTGTAGATCGAACACTAATCCACACTGCATAAGGAAGGAACGGCATCTTCCCAGCTCCCCCTCATATTTATCCGGCGCCGGAACCTTGGGCTCACGGATGGACACAGCTTCAGAAGCGGCAGGCGAGAAAGGGGTGAAACCGGTAGTGGATCCTCCACCGGACACTTACGTTGGTTCTGGACCTCCGTCAGACCGGTAGAAAGGTTCGAACTGACAACGCGATCTCCTGTAGTACCATGCTATGATGGCCCAACATCTTCTCCTGCTGGGTAATAGCATGGCGAACAGAGTCCAGGTCCGCTGGGTTCATTACTGGCCGGATCGTTCTGTCACGGTTTACTATGCCAGAAACCCAGAAGCAGACCAGGACAAGGTACGTTGAGAGAAAGGTGAGTGTTTATTAAATAGATTCCGAGTGAGGCTGAATAATCCAGGGAACAGAGCGGGTGGCGTGGATGGGTTGTTGAGGGTGCAGTGGTTGGTCCGTACTGGCTCGGCAGCCGCCGACCATCAGGCAGAGGTTGGGTGAAGGTTCCGGGCGAGAGACTGCAGACAGAACAAAAACGGAGGTCAGTACACAGCAAGTCACAAGGTGCAAAACAACAAAACTAACACTAATGGCTCAGAGGCTGATACGCTGACAAACATACTGTTCATAGCTAACGCATCCGGCAGGAACTGGATGTTAGGCCAGAGCCTAAGAAGGGTGATGATCAGGACCAGGTGTGCAGATTGCTGATGGGATGCAGGTGCGGAAAACAAGAGCGCTCCCCGGAGCGTTCCCGAACCCTCGGGAAACTGGAGATTACGAACCGGAACACTAGTCACCAGACAGGACCCGACTCAGACAGCCGGGATCGTTACAATGGCTACCACAGCATTCTGCAGCGATACGCCATCCCATCTGTTTTGCGCTTAGTGGGACTATCATTTGTTTTTCAACAGGACAATGACCCAACACACCTCCAGGCTGTGTAAGGGCTATTTGACCAAGAAGGATGGTGATTGAGTGCTGCATCAGATGACCTGGCCTCCACAATCAGCCGACTCAACCCAATTGAGATGGTTTGGGATGAGTTGGACTGCAGACTGAAGGAGTAACACTTTTTGGTTACTACATGATTCCATATGTGTTATTTCATAGTTATGGTGTTTTCACTATTATTCTACAATGTAGAAAATAGTAAAAATAATGAAAAACCCTGGGATGAGTAGGTGTGTCCAAACTTTTGACTGGTACTGTATTTTGTACAACTGCTATTACATTGAAATGTAACGTAAAGTAACATATCATACTAAGTGGAGTGGCACGGATTTTAGTAAAATATAATATGTTTTGCTCTGAGCCGTGTTCTGGTCAAATCCCTTTTCCATCTCGGGTTGGAGCACTTATATAATATCCCCTCGGCCAGATGTACTTTGAGTCTGGCTCACAAGACAAGAGCGCTAATGTTAATGTTATCTAACACTATAGGCAGATTTAGAGCTGAATGGGAACAAGGAAGAAACTAAATAATTTGCATGTGTGGAATTCCTTTAAACGACAATCTCTGACTCACACAGGTCCCTTTGACGTGCTCCTCTTATAACCAATAATGACATATCCCTCTAGACATTTCTAAATCTCTCATCGTAGGTCTACATTCTCACACTTTCACAAAACAGTATGCCCATACTATAGTTTAATGAAGATACTGTCTTTCAACCCCGCCTCTCTCTTTCCCACAAAGTGGATAAAAGAGTGAACTCTGTTGGTGCCTGCTACCTGTTTGGCCATATGACCCTGTGGTTAAGAGTAGACCACACTCTTCCTGCCTGCACACACCTGTGGTGAAGAGGAAAGGCTATTCTACCATGTATGATACCTTATTACTCTGTCAACGCAAGACAGAGGCACAGCAAGAATCCAGGCAGTGTTCAACACAACGGATAACGCATAAGTATTTAAAGGGGAACGGACATATTTTGGGAAGTAATGGGGGATTATGAGAGTTTTTGAAAGAAATTGATTTCATTTAAACAAACATGTTTAAAACCTGTCAATCAGTCAATTACTATGTTATTATCCAGAATCATAAGGTTGTCCCCACATACAGTTGTGGGGCATTAAAAAGGTACTTCTAAATTATTTTGCTGTAGCAACAATACATCATTAATGTGACACTCTCGCAGGGTGACGGCAAGCTCCTGTGTTGCATTTCTGGTTGTCTATCATTTAAAGGGGCAAAACCCGGGATTGGTACAACCCTTTTTGGACTTTTAAATTAATTATATATAGCCATTGATTCTTGAAGAATAAAACGTATAAATGCCTGATGAGCTTATAGTTTAACTGTCTTGCCTCATCATAACCCCAAATCTAAGATTGTTTTGCTTAATTGTTTGTAAACAATGCAATTGTGTAAACAAACACTGTATAGCTTCAAAAGTTTAAAACGTTCATTTTGGTATGTCTGTCCATTTTTCCGTGCATGTGTGTGTGTGAGTCAAGTTGGCCACTATGCATTCACATACTGTACATTTACATATGTAAAAGTAAATATCTGTTACCCTCGCCCCTACTGTCTACAATGTGCCCTTTCTCTGCGAGTGTTGGTCAAGTGTATTGTAATGTCCCTCTTTATGTTATGTTATCTTATGGTCTGATATCGTTTGTTAAACATTACTTAAAACATTGCAGGGATACAAGTTTTGTGGTGGCAGCATCATGTTATGAGTATGCTTGTCACCGGCAGGGACTTGAGTTTGTTGAGATCAAAATAAAAAAGTAAAGGAGCAAAGCCCAGGTAAAAATTTTGAGGGAAACCCGCCTCAGTCTTCTGAAAACCTAACCCTGGGATAGAGTTTTATTTTCCCGCAGAACAATTCAACACATTTTTATGCCAAAGACACACCAGAATGGTTCTAGAGGTGTTGAGTGTTCCTGAATTGTCCAGTCTCCGTCCTGACTTAAATCTGCTTAAAAAATCTGAGACAAGGTTTGAATATTGCTGTACATCAATGATTCCCAACCAAATTGACTGAGTTTGACCAATTTTGACAAAAACAATGGATATACTGTATGTTGCAATAAGAGTTGTGCAAGGTTGGTAGAATCTTATTCAAAATTATTCACAGCTGTAATGACTCCAAAGGTGCTTCCACCAAGTATTAACTCTGAGGTGTGAAGACATGCAATCAATACGTCCTCATTTTGTATTTCGGAGAACTTGTAACATTTTCTATAATTTTTCTTTCACTCAAAATGTGAAGTAGGTTATGTAGATCGATAGGAAAACAATCCAATTTAGTCCCTTTTAGATTGAATTTTAAGGCAGCAGCATGTGAAGGCATGCAAGGGGTGTGTAGACTTTCACCAGCTGACTGTACATTGTTGTTCACTAGCTCTGTAGCTCAACTATTTATTTAGTAAAACATGGAATACTGGAATTATAACATCAATTGGTAATATAAAACATGGACTGGATTTTTTCACAACAGTCTCTGTACCAGAGACAGAGGATATAAACTTGAATGTATTATTATCAGTCAAATACTATCAATACCACCTCCCAACTTACAAATCACATTGTTAATTTAATATTGAAAGTGAAAGTACAATCAGAATATGAAGGTAAGTCAAGATTTCCCTTTAATGTAAATAATCATTAGGACATAAATCACCAGGACATTTAAAAGTTATTTATCCCAACAAAACCACCTCTATCTAGGATGACATTTAAATGGATAAAACAGAGATGGCGCCATAAAAGTTCCATTTGAGTGGTCTCCAGAGATAACAAATACAGGTTCGGAACGTTCAGAGCACACAAAGTAATTTGCGTTAGTGTATTTCTTCCAGGGCCTTATGTCTAAGGTGCTCCTCCAGACATCTGATAGCAATGGGGTCTGTGTCTGTGTCAAACTTGTTGGCAAAGAGGTGGTGCTGCTGCAGCATCCACTGCAGGTCTCCGGCCCCGTATACACACACTGATCTAACATAGATACCATGGCACGGAGGATACACTGCAGAGCTGGAGTCCTCTTCCCCCTCATGCCACGGCCACTTCACCAGCCTGGTGATTGCGTGCATGTCCGTCATGTCAAACTTGGGGCTGGGGCGCATGGAGCCGGGCACGCCGGGAAGCCTCTGGATGGTGGCCCACAGGAACTCATCGGGACTCCAAGTGTCATTAGCCCACTGAATGAGAGCCAGCACCTTGCTGTCCTCCAGCACAGCACGCACAAAGCCCCTATTCACCACAATGTACGCCCCACCTGAAAAGATGTGTATACCGAAGGGCGGAGGAGCTTTGTCCTGCTCTGTTCGTTGAAGTTTGCCATCAACAACCTGGTGCACTTTCTTCCAGCGCGACTTCTTACCGCTGGGCATGACCTCCGACTCCATGCTGTTGCCCCCCGCCAGCGCCCGCAGGCTGCGCACCATCTCCAGGTTGGTCTTGATGGGGAAGTCCTGGCCACAGAGGTTGATGAAATACTTCCATAACGGACTAGCCCTGTACAGATCACTCATACAGTTGATATCAGCCTGGACACGGCTCCAGCTTGCGTACACCACACTGACCGGATGGCTGGCCAAGAACACATTTTCAAAGCAGGATGTGATGGCTATGATGGCAGCAAGGACGGATGCTTTGGCCTTCATATCCACATGGATGCAGTAAAAGTTTTGTGGGGCATAGATGGCCCTAAGCAGCCTCTCGAGTTCTGCACCTTGTGGTGGACGACCAGCGAGAAGGCCAGGGGAAAGTCCTCTTCCTCACGACTCAGGTGGAACTCCAGGTACTTGCGCGTAGACCTGAACCTCTGACAGTCCCGGTCAGCTCCAGGTAGTGCTCGTCCGGGATCCGCGTGCTGTTGAGGAAGCTGCTTGTAATTGACAGGACCTTGCGTGCTCGATGGCCATCATGTCTCCCTTGCAGGATGGCACTGCAGTCACTGTCATCCTGCGGGATGTGATTGGCGTCCGAGTACTCCAGCCGGCTGTAGCCATAGTCGTACAGGCTCACCTGAACAGGACCGTGTTTGATAAGCATCCAACCCACAATGAATACCAACGTCACACTCAGCAGAAGCTTTGAGAGTCTCCTGCCTCTCCTCAATGCCATCTAAGGGGCAATGAAATAACACGATTTCTACCGGGTAGTTTTTAGTATCACTATTCCAGGTGGATATCTAATGAAGTTAACTTAATCACCCTGTCTCTATTCAGTGCGAGTGTCTAACGACATCAGTCCTCCAAGCTTGGGACGTCATTGTGGTATAAGCTTTGTGTTTGACAACATCTCACTATTCCAGTTGAGCATGTTTATAATTACAGGCCTGTGACGAACTAAAGAAAGAACTCGAGAACTATCTATCTTTTGTTATTTTGTGAATCAAGCACATACCTGACCATGTATAAAGTTGTTAAACTAGTTATGCATATACAGTATTTCACAACATGTTCAACTATGAAGAAATGTGTCAAATAAAATGACAGGCAGCACTTTATTTCACAGTTGTCATGAACTGTTAATCCTTACATCCCTAGGTCATCTACACCTACAGTTGCGGTCAAATACAGTATATTGGCAACCTTGCACAATTCAGTGTTTCTTCTAAAATAAGTAGAAATTGATTAAACTTTGGGTTCACGCGTGTTTTTGTTTAATTTACAACTTCACAGGACCAAGCAGAAAAATCAAAACTGAAATGGACATTTTTCACTTCAAAGTCAAAAAATGGCCTGGACTAAATTATAAAAAATAAAATGTTTTGTGAGAGGCAAGTTCTCGCTTACAGTGTAATTTATCTCACCTGTGGTAAGTTTCCAGGTAACTACAGGGTAGAAATAGCCATTCAACCAGTTTTGAAAATAGAAAACTTAACATTCTGCTCCTTTGCACTCCATTGTGCGGGTGCCGATAGTTTGACCCGCATCTGTATATTTGATAATAGGCCTATATTCTCAAATATACGGCAGATAGCCTAGCTTGGTTAGAGCATTGGTCCAGTAACCAAAAGGTTGCTAGTTCGAATCCTGAGTCGGGGGGAAATCTGTTGATGTGCCATTGAGCAAGGAACTTAACCCTGGCGGCACTGGACGGCACTGGACAATGGTGACCCTGGCCGTGACCCCACTTTCCGAGAATGTCTCAGGGGGAGTTGGGATATGCAATAAAACACATTTCCAAATTACAATTGTACATGTCTGAAATAGGACAAATATAAGAACCCAACAAATTATTTTTTTATTACATTTCTCCAGCCCCATGCATCACTCAGTTTTTATATAGTGTAGTGTCGAGCTAATGTGGCTAATTATGCTGTAACAAAGGAGTCCGCTTATACTGAGCTTTGATCATAAGTTTTATTCATATCACAAGATTTCAGCATAAGTTTACAGATGTCTATAGCATCCGGAGAACAGTCCCAAAAAGAATAAGTCTGTTCTAATGTTCTTTGTCTCTAGCCCATACTTATAATCTTTACAAAAATATGGGTGGCTCCCTCTACTGTCCAATCACCTGTCTCCAACAAACAGACTCCCTCTGTTCTATGGGGTGTCACTCTAAAACGGCTCCCTCTGAAACTGAATAAACATCCTCTCAGGTTCCACTTGAAAACATTAGCAAAGTCATAATTCATCATACACGACAATAGCAACAAGTGGCAGGGCTTTTATCGAATTCTCATAGATCATATGGCTATGCCAGTTGTATGGAGGACCAAACCTGACGTAATTACATGAAATGAATATATAAATAAATGCACACATAAATAGATAAATACATGAATAAATACATGCACACATATAGATAAATAAATGGATGAATGCACACATAAATAATTAATCCCACTTTTTGATTTTATTATTTCTTAATATATTTATTTCTGTATTTCTTCCTCCAATAAGATAATGAGGGGGTGTCAAGCAAACGTATGTGGGTGGTATCTAACGCACCATTGGTTGATCAATGCCATGGCGCGTTGATCGATTGCATTTGCCTGGGCTGCGCTTCAGTATGACAGAACGTGTTCAAAGTTTAAAGGCCATGTTTCACATTAGCAACCCCAAACAATAATGTGTAGCGCATATAGATATGTATCAATATACACTACCAGTCAAAAGTTTGGACACACCTACAGTGAGGGAAAAATGTATTTGATCCCCTGCTGATTTTGTACGTTTGCCCACTGACAAAGTCTATCATTTTAAGATGAGTTGAGAGAATGCCAAGAGTGTGCAAAGCTGTCATCAAGGCAAAGGGTGGCTATTTGAAGAATCTCAAATATAAAATATATGTTGATTTGTTTAACACTGTTTTGGTTACTACATGATTCCATATGTGTTATTTCATAGTTTTGATGTCTTCACTATTATTCTACAATGTAGAAAATAGTAAAAATAAAGAAAAACCCTTGAGTAGGTGTGTCCAAACTTTTGACTGGTACTGTACTGTCACCTTTTTTATGGGGAAAAATTAGATGAAATCTATTATATGCTGCGGTGCACCATAAAAACACACAAAAATAACAAATGGAACATTGTCCTTGCTTGACGTAGAAACAGGTGTACAATTTTGGAACACTGAGCCATTGACTGCCTGCCTACACCAGATGGCTGTGTTACGAGTGGGTTGCTTTTGACAATATCGGGTTCAAGTCCGGGCTCTGGCTGGGCCACTCAAGGACATTCAGAGATTTGTCCCAAAGCCACTCCTGCGTTGTCTTGGCTGTGTGCTTAGGGTCGTTGTCCTGTTGGAAGGTGAACCGTCGCCCCTGTCTGAGGTCCGGAGCGCTCTGGAGCAGGTTTCCATCAAGGATCTCTCTGTACTTTGCTCTGTTAGATACAGCCTATCCGTTAGACACAGCCTATCTATTTACACACAGCCTATCCGTTAGACACAGCCTATCCGTTAGACACAGCCTATCTATTTACACACAGCCTATCCGTTACACACAGCACTATTGCTTCACAAAATAAATGCCTCATATGGTGTAGGTCATCTTGGTTGACCGAAAGTCGTCTGTTCTTTCGACCAATCGATTGCTCGGAATGTTTAAAGTTATTTTTTCCATATATAGACACACCCTATGTGTTTCAATAAAATCAACTATGTGCATTGAGCTTGTCTGATGCTTTAATCTTACGGTTTGATGCCTCAAGAGGGCGCCAGAGATCTAGAAGAATAAAACAAACTTAACCTGACCCAACTATTTTCCTCCGCTCCTGCTGGCTCAGAGATTCTGCCATTACTCTCCTGAAGTTGCCGGTAATAGGCTACATGAAGAGTAGGCAACCTTTCTAATGTTGAATGGCAATTTATCTTACCATTTCTACCGATCTGCGTGCCAGTTATGGTTTCCGTATGCACAATTTCGTGAAACAGCAGTGGCGGCTGGCCGATAGAGGGCGCTAGGGCGCCGCCCCCTTAAATAAAATTATAAAAAAAAATAATAATAATAATAATAATAATAAAAAACATCAGTATGTCAATATTTGTGTGTTTGAAATATGGAATGCACACAGTAATATGTGTAAGATATGATAGAAAATCATATTCGCAACCTTTCCTCTGCCTGTCAAACGCCTCGTCAGCTCTGGGCGATACAGAAAGTGCCCCGAGGAGGCGGGTCTACGTAGCAGTTAAGCCAATTGCTAATTTAAGATATGAATGTATGACATAAAATGTAGCTAATCAGCGATTTTAATTCGAATCCAAGGAGGGCGATTATTTTATCGCCCCAAGCTCGCCCCTGATAAAATAAGGACCGGGCTCCAGTGGCGCCATTTTTACTAGACGACAATGGCGAACGCAAACGTTACTCCTCCAAGACCCAACCTAACTCGGTGAAATCTCTCCTCCAAGATCCGTTTGAGAGGAGAACTTTGTCAGAGAAAGTTCGGGTGAAAGAGCTGGGCCCAGATCAACCTGACCTCTCAATCAGACAGCAGGCTAGCGAGAAAGGGAAGCAGTATATGCGCGGCTTCTCCCGTAGCTGGTACACCAGGAAGGCTTGGCTAGCTGGGTGCACTGATGCTAATGCTTTATTTTGCTTTCCGTGCTTGCTTTTTTAAAACGACGGGTCAGATTCAGCATGGACAGGTACCGGAGTGAGGGATATGAAGCACCTGTCAGAGAAGGTAAAGAAACATGAGAACACCAGGGCACACATGGACAACTCTGTAAAGCTAGCTGTATTAGGAAGGGTGAACATTGCTACGCAGCTGGATGACGGCCACAGGATTGCGGTGAGGAAACACAATGAGGAGGTGGATAAAAACAGGCACATTCTATCCAAAATTATCGATTGTGTGAAGTTCTGTGGGGCTTTTGAGTTGGCCTTGCGTGGGCACGAGGAGACCGACTCCTCGGACAACCCCGGCATTTTCCGGGGCTTAGTGGATTTTGTTGCCTCCCTCGACAGTGTGCTGGAGGAGCACCTGAAGACAGCTACCGTTTTTAAGGGCACGTCAAAGACGATACAGAACGAGCTGTTGGACTGTATGTTGTCAGTGCTTAAGGATTACATCCTGGAGGAAGTAAAGAGTGCTGATTTTATCGCCATTCAAGCTGACGAGACGACTGACGCTTTCCACCCACTGCCAGTTGGTGCTTGTGATACGCTACATCGATGCTAAAAGTAACGTCCAAGAGCGGTTTTAAGTTCATTTTGATCGAGAACGCAACCGCCGACACCATCGCTACAGCGCTGCTGGAGAGGCTCAGCACCATACTCTCACATGGACAAAAGGCCAAACTTATTGCCCAGGCTTTACGACGGAGCAAGTGTGATGAGGGGAGCCACCGGCGGAGTGCAGCGTAAAATAGTGGATGTGTACGAAAATGCGCACTACGTCCACTGCTATGCACATCAGCTGAACCTCATCATGCAGCAGGCTACTTCACGCATCCCCAGGATCGGCACTTTCTTTTCCGACCTTGCAGGATTTTCTGCTTTCTTCTCCAGGTCTCCCAAGCGAACCACCGTGCTTGACGAAGTGGTTGCGCATAGACTCCCAGAGCCTCTACAACACGGTGGAACTTCCACAGTCGCGCTGTAAACACTGTGTACGAGTACAGGGATGACCTCCTAACGTGTTTCCAGACCATCAGAGACTCTGGGAACTTTGATGCCCCGACTGTCAGAGAGGCGGGGGCTTTGTGAGGATGCTCAAGACGAGGCTTTCTGTTTTTCCTGGCACTGTTCCACAAGATCATGCCAAATGTGGACATGCTTTTCAGCCAGCTGCAGAAGAGGAACATCGACCCTGTCTTCATTAAAGCACTTGTCCAGAGGTTCACAGAAAGCATGCTAACAATCAGGTAAATAACTATATTTACTATTGGCTGATAAAGATGCTGTTAGAAAGATGAATAGTTCACTTACAACAGTTTAAAAGCCTAAATGTGTCTGGTCATCAAAGTGAGTGATTATCATAGAGCCGTCACAATTATATTTGTTTTAGTATTTTAAAAGGAAAGAGAAGACATTTACATTACATTTTAGTCATTTAGCAGACGCTCTTATCCAGAGCGACTTACAGTTAAGAGTGCATACATTTTTTCATACTGGCCCCGTGGGAAACGAACCCACAACCCTGGCGTTGCAAGCGCCATGCTCTACCAACTGAGCTACACGGGACCACATTAGTTTTGGCAAGATCTGAAAAAAAGAAGTTGGTGGAGTGCAACCCTCAAACATTGAAGAATTACAGCAGTTTGCTGCTGAAGAATGGGCCAAATTGCTAGCAGAAAAGGTGCAGCAAGCTCATTGATGTCTACAATAAGCATATGTTGGCAGCTATCTTGGCCAAAAGCTGTGCAACCAAGTACTAGCTCCAGGGTGCCAATAATTTAGTCCATGACATTTGTCTATATTTTCTAAATTACAATTGTAAACTTAAGTTTACAGAAATATAATTAAAGGTGTGGAGACCCATTTTTTTCCTCTCAAATTTCAACTGATTTTAGAAGAAATAGGGAATTATTTAAGAAAAGCCCAAGGGTGCCAATATATTTGGACACAACTGTATGCCTTCAGTCTAATTGGAATGTATGGCAGTAGAGTTGTTTGTATTTCTCCCTAACCAAAATGGCTGCCATTAGGATACCATTCAGGATTTTTTTTTCACCTGTGTTACCACGACAATCACGCCAAATGAGCATTGCATTTGTGTGCTCCTTCAGTGTGAATGCGCAAATTTGATATGGGTCACATGTAAAACTGATACATAATTGATACAGATATACGGTATGTTGCCTATATATTACTATATACCGGTATTGATGCACAGACCAGTTTGGGTTTTACTTTACCTTCTATAACGGTATTTCAATGTTTGGTTTGTTAAATGTGGTAATGCCACTCCGCCATGTGTAACGTCCGTTTTCTAGTTTACTCCGCAATTTGGGTCGTCTCTCTCCCTCTCTCACCAAGTACCACCCCGTCACTCAAGGAGCGCAGTTGTTGTTACTCGACCACGAGAACAAGTGTTTGTCCAAAAGACACAATCAGACGTTGATAATAATGCAGGAAAGTACTACACAGTTTGTAATAATTATTCAGGTGTCCACCAGGTCAATTTCTAGAAGAGGCCTAGTTGTTATTGAAGATTAACTTTATTGCTAAGTGCACAGCAGAACAAAATTATGTTGCATCCCTCTCACAAATGTAATAGAAAAAGGCTTTAAAACGTAATAACATCAGTTAATTATGTACATCACAGGTTAAAAGCAGTTACTAGACATAGTTTGTGTGTATATACACACTATCTGTCTGTCTGTCTGTCTGTCTGTCTATATATATATATATATAAGTCACTGGTTGTGTGTTGAGGGGGAATTACAGTGAGCTAAGAAGTCTGATTGCAAGTTATCAAATTAAACTTTATTTTTGGACCCAGGGCCTCAATTCCCCTCTTTGTGTGGGGACAGCGCATCTGACGAGCAGCAACAGCCCATCAAGCGACGGAGGATGCTGGGACCAGGAGAACAACAGAGGTTGGCTATAGAGGTAAGTTGTGATGTAATTGTCAGTGTTTCCCCCATAGAACTTTTTTCAGGCCTGGTAGTATGTAGCCAAAACCCTGAACAATCAGCACCTTGGTAATCATATACTTGAGTTGGACATAGGCATGTGTCAGTCAGGATCACTTGCATCAAAATAGCTTAATTGCAAATTAAAGCTGATGATGTATCTTTTACAGGTATGTGATACCATCCTGAGTCATGCCAAAGAGAGGTTCTCCTTCACCCAGCACCTCATCAGCGCAACACTATTGCACGGAGAGTTGTTCCCACAACACAGTGTGAAGTTCCCGATACAGCGCTTGAAACAACCGTGGAGGCGTACCCCATGTTGAACAAGGCCAAGCTCAAACCGAACTGTCCCTCATCTATGAGAACAGTGAGTTCAAGGCTTGTAGTGGTGCAGTGCCCCTGTACCAGTTCTTCATGGAGAACAACCTTCAGAGCACTTTCACAGAGACTGCCAGCCTCCTCAAGATCCTCATCACCACACCCATGACAACTGCTGAGTCAGAAAGGTGCTTCTCTACACTGAAAAGGATCAAGACCTTCCTGAGAAACAGCATGACACAGGATCGCCTGAACGCTCTGGCCATGCTCTCCATGGAGAAGAAACTTGTCAGGGACATTCCTGACTTTAATCAAAGGGTCATTGAGAGGTTTGCCACTCAGAAGGACAGACGGGCAAAATTCCTGTACAAATAAGATGACAGACACACACACACAGAGCAGCTCTGGCCGCATGTTTCTTTGTATATAGTTGACCTTAGCATAAAAAAATCCAGTTATATATGGTACTCTAGAAAGTCTTAATAGTGTCTTTGCTAATATTAATGTATATATGTTGTTTTGTATCAATTAATTGTTGCAGTTCTGGAGCACATTAACAATTAGTCACATTTAGTATGATCATAAAATACTGTATGCTATTCTTCCAGTCAAAGGTTTGAGTTCATCCACTTGATATCCATTTCTATATTATACATCCTTTTATACAGTGTAAGATTTCCTATAAACTTTATAATAATTTCATGTTATTGTCCACTTTCCACTCTGTTCTGACAGCATGCCTGTTGCGTTGCCTGTTTACTACCAATGGTAAAAAGTTCACTTTAAATGCAAATGAAAGGCTTGGGTTTGTGTAATATGTTTTTGTGTAAGAATGCCTCAACTTTTTAATATTGGCATTAAATAATTACTGAATGTTTCACTGAGCACTGCTGTCCTGCAGTTTGTGTTAAAATATATCGCGATGGTTACAGGAAAAAAAAGTATGGCACAGCCCCACCGAGAATATTTTTCACCAGCCGCCACTGTGAAACAGTTTCATTTAATTTAGAATAACGTCTTCATATCTCAAAATCATTGTCATGTGGTTATTTAAAATTCTATCCAAATCTAAATGAAAAGGATACAAACTTAAAAAGTAACTTCTATTGCCATTGCCAACTATGTAAAAATCGCCTACATAAAGCCAACAAATAAAAACATTGCAGCCTGCAGGTAGAAAATATCCTGATTTAAAAATAAATATCCTATAAATCACATTGGCTACACAAGGCCTGTCTGCAACGAACTTGAAACATAGTATCAACTATTAACTTGGGTCCAGCCCAAAGCTTGTGCAATTGCGTCACACCCTCCAAATGGAGCCAACGACCACATTTTCGAATCAAGCATTAATTGGCTTTTAGTCTAGGCCTCCGCAATGGATTAGTTCAATGAGATGGGCACAAATATATATATTTGTTACTGCTTCGACTAAAACAATCTTGGTCGACCAACAGCCTAACGACCAAACAATCGACCAGTCGACTAATATGGGTCAGCCTAATTGAACGAAACGGTGCTGAACGACCAGTTGAAAAACAGGGCAGGGTTGGGTGGTGGGTTCAAATGCACCACTGCCCTTTAAATACTTCCCTCCTTGCTTCAAGCCACACCCCGGCACACCCACCGTACGGAGCAAATGTTTCACAAAGTCTGTTCAAGAACGTTTTGGGAAAATGTGGCGTTTAGTACAAACCGTTCCGCCAAAATCCTGTTTGCTAAAATTCTAATAGTTTGCCTAATTTCAGTTTGCTGACAAAACGCGCAAATATAGTGTAGAGAACCATTGTACCATCTAAACCGCTGTGAAATATCTAATCCATAACCAAAAATATTGTATTTTCAGCTGTTTGAAACTGGTGTACAAAACCAAAAGTAAAAGACGCAAAAACAAATTTATGAACGGGAAGCATAGAAGTAGCGCACATAGAATATAATGCTTCTTAGACTTGCTTTCAATGAGAATGACATATCTATTTGGTCGGGTCGCCTAAAGTTACATATTGCAGCAGCTTTAATGGCATTTTTATCAACTTTATCAATCAGATATAGCTAGCAAATGTTGTTTTCAGCCAGAACACCTATTCCTCTTTTTCTGCTTCTTCTTCTGTGGGTTTTATGACTACAACTGGACGGGGTTGAAAAAACAAGGTAAAAAGGATATCCATACATGATAGGGAAAACTAACATCCACCCAAATAAAAATAGTGCATTGACAAAAACAAAACTTCCAATTCTTCCTTCTTTCAAATCTCCATATCTCCCTTCTCAGGCTCTAGGCCCTGAGAGGGTGGTACGGCTTGTGACAATACTCCATGCAACTCCTCCACCAAGAACTGCACTTGAGTAGGGGAGAAACTCCATATCAAAAAACTAAAGAACAGACAGACTCTTCACTTTTTTCTTCATTCACAACACGATTCATCAGACGAGCATCAATAACTCCAGGAATATTTTTCATCTCTGCAACATCGACTACCCACGAGACGCCAGATATTACCCCCTTTGAGGGGTGCCCTGTTCGAAGAGACACAGACGACACGTCAAACTTCTCAAATCGGGTGAGACGTAACACACGTTTCCATCTGATCCTCAGAAGTACAAAAAATTAAACAAGCCCGCCTCTCGTGATCCTTACAGCCTTCATTTTACCCAGCACTCTCTCCACCAGTTTGGATATCTCAAATGGATTCTTCAATATTGGCAATCCGATCAGCTGCTCCTCATTAACAAACCGTACTCCTGCAAGATACGAATCTCCTTGAATCCACCGCCATTAGATTGAAGATCCAGATCAGCGTCCGCTTCCGCCATCTTTTCCGTCGCCAGCGAAAGCAACTGTGAAGAGTTTACACAAATATTAGCGTCATAGCTCATAATGCAGGACTTCTAAAAAAATTAATTAAAAAAAGCGAATAAAATCTTTCCTGAACCAACACTTGCACTTGACTGACTAATGTCAGCTTCCTGCCTCCTGTTTGTCTCCGGGCCTCTAGAGGTCATCTGTGTTCCCCTCTGCCTTAGTTCTTCCTTGTGTGTCCTAATTAGCTTGATCCAGGTCACCTGTGCCTTGTTTCCCCTTGTGTATTTTAGCTGTGTGTTTTCCCCTTGTTTCTCACTTGGTTATTGAGTCCTGGCTATGTGTCTCCTGCTTTGTTCCACCGTGTCTTTCCAAGTAAGGTTTTCTAAGTTATCTTTAGTTTGTTTTTCTCCCCTCGGGAGTTATTTTGTTTTGCCTCCTGTTTTGTTAATATACCTCTTTCTGAGAAGAACTTTTGTTGGACTATTTTTGAAGTGCAAGGAACCTTTGTTTTTACATTAAATCTACTTGCCTGAGTATTGCCTTGGGTGTTTCATTTGGGTCCTACTACACCTCCTCTGTGGCTAAGGGGTATTACCCCAGCTCTCCACATCTGAGACCGGAGTTCAAGCCCAGCATTGTGACAGAATAACCAAGTCAATCATGGACCCAGAAACACTCAGTTCACAGGACCTGTTGGCGGTGATCACTCGACATGAGGCTTCTTTCCAGCGCCATGAAGCCGTTCTCAGCCGACAAGAGGAGCTGATGGCTAGACATTCTCAACTCCTGGCCGAAATGATGAGTTCCCTTCACCAGCTCTTTGAACGCCTCCTTGGTCCCTCTCTTCCCCCCAGGTCACCTCCCAGTGACGACAGGCCTTCTCGGTTGGCGGAGCCCCGACTACCACCTCCCAAGCCCTTTTCTGGGGATCCAAGCTCTTGCCAGGGTTTCCTCACCCAATGCTCCCTCACCTTCGAGCTCCAACCCTCAAGTTTTCCCACAGACCGTTCCAAGATTGCCTACATCATTACCCTTCTTTCAGACAAGGCGCTCGCCTGGGCCTCTGCGGTGTGGCAGTCCCAGGAGGCCTGTTGTGACTCCCACGCTGCATTTGTAGAAGAGTTCAAGCGGGTGTTCGATCATCCTGTCAGTGGGCGGGAGGCTTCCAAGCGCCTACTGTCTCTCCGTCAGGGGGCCCGAAGCACGGCAGATTTCGCCATTGATTTTCGGACCATAGCAGCAAGGAGCGGATGGAATGATGAAGCGCTGAGGGTCTGCTTTCAGGGAGGGTTATCTGAGCCCTTCAAGATGAGTTAGCCACCCGAGAACCAGCTGAGATCTCGAGTCCCTCATAGCCTTGGCCATCCGCCTGGACAATCGTCTAAGAGAGCGGAGAACGGCTCGCCGCCAGGTGTCTCAGTCCCAAGTTCCTCGGAGCAGTTCTGTTTCTCCTGTTTGGACTCCGTCATTCAGAGCTTCCCCGGCTCCTGAACTGGTCCAGGATTCCCCGGAGAGCATGCAGTTAGGCCGTTCCAGGCTTTCTCCCAACGAAAGGGAACGCCGCATGAGGGAGCGTGCGGGTGCCTCTACTGCGGGGTTGCCGGCCACTTCCGCCTCCACTTGCCCCCGAGCTGGGAAACGCCAGTCCCCGCCCAGCTACAGGAGGGCTGTGATGGGGAGAATTAGAGCTCCTCCTACTAACGCTGTCCTGGCTATTCCAGCCACTCTGTCCTGGGAGGGCCACCAGCATCGGGTCCAGGCTATGATCGATTCCGGTGCCGCAGGTGATTTCCTGGATGTAACCTTGGCTAAGGAACTTAAGATCCCTACCCAACTACTTCCTCATCCCCAGGCAGTTACAGCCTTAGATGGCAGACCTCTGGAACCAGGAAAGGTTACAGAGGCGACTCAGTCCCTGCGACTTACCATCTCTCAACACCAGCAGGAGGAAACCTTCTATCTCATTGACTCTCCCGAGTATCCTATAATCCTGGGTCACCCTTGGCTATGCAGACATAATCCCCAGATCGACTGGTCTACTGGCACCATTCTAGGCTGGGGTCCCACTTTGCCAACTCACATGCATGCTTCAGAGTCCCTCAGCCCCTAGTACCCAGTTTCAAGAGTCTGTTGACGTCTCCCTAGTCCCCAGTGTTTACCATCGGTTCAAGGCTGTGTTCAGCAAGGCCCGGGCTACTTCCTTACCGCCTCATCGCACGTATGACTGTGCCATTGATCTACTCCTGGGTGCTGCCCTCCTAGAGGTCGGATCTTTTCCTTGTCCTCCCCGAGCACGCAGCTATGGACACCTACATTAAGGAGTCCTTGGCAGCCGGCCTCATCCATGCCTCTACTTCCCCGGCTGGGGCGGGCTTCTTTTTTGTTGAAAAGAAGGACGGGGGTCTTAGGCCTTGTATTGATTACCGGGGACTCAACAAGATCACGGTTCGAATCGATACCCTCTTCCTCTCATGGCCACTGCTTTTGAGCTGCTTCAAGGGGCTTCCATTTTTACTAAACTGGATCTCCGCAATGCTTACCATCTCGTGCGGATCCGGCAAGGTGGACGAATGGAAGACGGCGTTCAACACGCCCACGGGGCACTATGAATATCGGGTGATGCCGTTCGGGCTCACCAATGCCCCGCAGTATTCCAAGCCCTGATTAATGATGTTCTCCGGGATATGCTTAATCTGTTCGTCTTCGTACCTGGACGATATCCTCATCTTCTCGAGGTCACTGAAGGAGCATGAGGGGCATGTTAGCCGGGTTCTCCAGAGGCTCCTTGACAATCACCTCTACGTTAAACCTGAGAAGTGTGAATTTCATGTTTCTCAGACTCAGTTTCTCGGGTTTATTGTCACTCCTGGGCACCTAGAGATGGATCCCAAGAAGGTCGAAGCGGTCCACAGCTGGCCCACACCTACCACGGTCAAGGAGGTTCAACGGTTCATTGGCTTTTCTAACTTCTATCGGAAGTTCATCAAGAATTTCAGCTCGGTGGTAGCCCCCTTGACGACGCTTACCAAGGGAGGAGGGACCAAGATTCACTGGGGTCCGGGAAGCAGCAGGGGCCTTCGAGGATCTCAAGCGCCGCTTCACGTCTGCTCCGATTCTGGTGACTCCTGACCCAGAAAGACCTTTCGTGGTGGAGGTGGACGCCTCAGAGGTGGGGGTGGGAGCCGTCCTGTCACAGAGGGGGTGAGGATGGGAGATTACACCCTTGTGCCTTCATGTCTCGCCGCCTGTCTGAGGCCGGCGCAACTACCACGTGGGGGATCTAGAGTTGCTTGCAGTAAAACTGGCCTTGGAAGAGTGGCGCCATTGGCTTGAGGGGGCTCAGCACCCGTTCCAGGTTCTCACAGACCACAAGAACCTGGAATATCTCCAACAGGCTAAGCGGATGAACCCCTCGGCAAGCACGATGGTCCCTTTTCTTTAATCGTTTCCAGTTCATCCTGTCTTACCGACCTGGCACCAAGAACGTCAAGCCGGATGCCCTGTCTCGAGCCTATTCTCCGAGGTACAAGAGAAGCCCTTGGCATCGATTATTCCGAGGTCTAGGATCGTCGCACCTCTTCAGTGGGAACTAGGAAAGAGGGGTACGAAGCCCTGGTCCATGAGCCCGATCCAGGCGGTGGTCCTGCCGGTCGCCTGTACGTTCCTCTCTCTGTTCGGGCCCGCGTCTTGCAGTGGGGTCATGAGTCGCCCTTGACATGCCATCCAGGCAGTGCTCGCACACTGGAATTCCTCCGAGCGGCGGTTTTGGTGGCCGTCCATCAAGAAGGACGTGCAGGTCTATGTTGAGGCCTGCCCGGTGTGCAACCAGGGGAAAGTCGACACGCCAGCGACCCCAGGGACTGCTCCATCCCTTACCTATTCCTCGAAGGCCATGGTCACACCTTTCTCTGGACTTTGTTACGGGACTTCCTCCATCCCAGGGCAACACCGTCATCCTAGTGATCGTTGACCGGTTCTCTAAGGCTGCCCGGTTTATTCCCCTGCCCAAGCTGCCCTCGGCTAAGGAGACTGCTGAGCTCCTCATGAACCATGTCTTCCGGATATTTGGCATTCCCCTGGACGTGGTCTCTGACCGAGGTCCCCACTCTCGTCCCCGGTTTTGGGGGGCCTTCTGCAGGCTTGTTGGGGCCACAGCCAGCCTATCGTCGGGGTTCCATCCAGAGTCTAATGGCCAAACGGAACGGATTAATCAGGATCTGGAGACCACCCTGCGGTGTATGGCGGCCAGTAATCCCACGTCTTGGGCCACCTATATCATTTGGGCTGAATATGCCCACAACACCCTCCCAGTCTTCAGCCACCGGATTGTCCCCCTTCGAATGCCAGTTCGGTTACAACCCTCCATTATTTCCAGAGGAAGAGGCGCAAGTTGGTGTTCCCTCGGCCCAGCGCTTTGTCCAACGCTGTAGGCGGACCTGGAAGAAGGCCAGGTGTATCCTCCTTCGGACCTCCCAGAGATACCAAAGTCAGGCTAATCGACACCGCCGGACGGCCCCTAGTTTCCGAGCTGGTCAGAGAGTTTGGTTGGCCACTAAGAACCTGCCCCTCCGGGTCGAATCCAAGAAGCTTTCCCAGAGATACATCGCCCCTTTCCGCATAGCTAGAAAGGTTAACCCTGTTTCGTATCGTTTGGTTCTGCCTCGCTCCCCTTAGAGTTAACCCCACTTTCCATGTTTCACTCCTTAAACCTGTCTTGTCTTCTCCTTTTGCCCCCCCACGCAGACCCCGCCACCTCCCAGGATGATTGACGGCCAGCCAGCCTACACAGTCCGCCGGATACTGGACTCCCGGAGGGTCCAGAACTCTCTGCAGTATCTGGTGGACTGGGAGGGCTACGGGCCAGAGGAGCGCTCCTGGGTTCCAGCCAGGGACATCCTGGACCCAGGTTTGATCCGAGATTTTCGCACCCTGGGGCCGGGGTGTTCTGGAAGGAACGTCAGGAGTCGTTCCTAGAGGAGGGGGTCCTGTCAGCTTCCTGCCTCCTGTTTGTCTCCGGGCCTCTAGAGGTCATCTGTGTTCCCCCTCTGCCTTAGTTCTTCCTTGTGTCCTAATTAGCTTGATCCAGGTCACCTGTGCCTTGTTTCCCCTTGTGTATTTTAGCTGTGTGTTTTCCCCTTGTTTCTCACTTGGTTATTGAGTCCTGGCTATGTGTCTCCTGCTTTGTTCCACCCCGTGTCTTTCCAAGTAAGGTTTTCTAAGTTATCTTTAGTTTGTTTTTCTCCCCTCGGGGAGTTATTTTGTTTTGCCTCCTGTTTTGTTAATATACCTCTTTCTGAGAAGAACTTTTGTTGGACTATTTTTGAAGTGCAAGGAACCTTTGTTTTTACATTAAATCTACTTGCCTGGAGTATTGCCTTGGGTGTTTCATTTGGGTCCTACTACACCTCCTCTGTGGCTAAGGGGTATTACCCCCAGCTCTCCACATCTGAGACCGGAGTTCAAGCCCAGCATTGTGACAACT
>NW_025537756.1:0-28045 GCF_020615455.1 Coregonus clupeaformis | reverse complement strand
TATACATTGGGGGAGAACAAGTATTTGATACACTGCCGATTTTGCAGGTTGTCCTACTGTCAAAGCATGTAGAGGTCTGTAATTGTTATCATAGGTACACTTCAACTGTGAGAGACGGAATCTAAAACAAAAAATCCAGAAAATCATTGCTATGATTTTTAAAGTAATTAATTTGCATTTTATTGCATGACATAAGTATTTGATTACCTACCAATCAGTAAGAATTCCGCTCTCACAGACCTGTTCGTTTTTTCTTTTAAGAAGCCCTCCTGTTCTCCACTCATTACCTGTATTAACTGCACCTGTTTGAACTCGTTACCTGTATAAAAAGACACCTGTCCACACACGAATCAAACAGACTCCAACCTCCTCCACAATGGCCAAGACCAGAGAGCAGTGTAAGGACATCAGGGATAAAATTGTAGACCTGCACAAGGCTGGGATGGGCTACAGGACAATAGGCAAGCAGCTTGGTGAGAAGGCAACAACTGTTGGCGCAATTATTAGAAAATGGAAGAAGTTCAAGATGACGGTCAATCACCCTCGGTCTGGGGCTCCATGCAAGATCTCACCTCGTGGGGCATCAGTGATCATGAGGAAGGTGAGGGATCAGCCCAGAACTACACGGCAGGACCTGGTCAATGACCTGAAGAGAGCTGGGCCCACAGTCTCAAAGAAAACCATTAGTAACACACTACGCCGTCATGGATTAAAATCCGCAGCGCACGCAAGGTCCCCCTGCTCAAGCCAGCGCATGTCCAGGCCCGTCTGAAGTTTGCCAATGACCATCTGGATGATCCAGAGGAGGAATGGGAGAAGGTCATGTGGTCTGATGAGACAAAAATAGAGCTTTTGGTCTAAACTCCACTGCCGTGTTTGGAGGAAGAAGATGGATGAGTACAACCCCAAGAACACCATCCCAACCGTGAAGCACGGAGGTGGAAACATCATTCTTTGGGGATGCTTTTTCTGCAAAGGGGACAGAACGACTGCACCGATTGAGGGAGGATGGATGGGGCCATGTATCGCGAGATCTTGGCCAACAACCTCCTTCCCTCAGTAAGAGCATTAAGATGGGTCGTGGTTGGGTCTTCCAGCATGACAACGACCCAAACACACAGCCAGGGCAACTAAGGAGTGGCTCCGTAAGAAGCATCTCAAGGTCCTGGAGTGGCCTAGCCAGTCTCCAGACCTGAACCCAATAGAAAATCTTTGGAGGGAGCTGAAAGTCCGTATTGCTCAGCGACAGCCCCGAAACCTGAAGGATCTGGAGAAGGTCTGTATGGAGGAGTGGGCCAAATCCCTGCTGCAGTGTGTGCAAACCTGGTCAAGACCTACAGGAAACGTGTGATCTCTGTAATTGCAAACAAAGGTTTCAGTACCAAATATTAAGTTCTGCTTTTCTGATGTATCAAATACTAATGTCATGCAATAAAATGCAAATTAATTACTTAAAAAATCATACAATGTGATTTTCTGGATTTTTGTTTTAGATTCCGTCTCTCACAGTTGAAGTGTACCTATGATAAAAAAATTACAGACCTCTACATGCTGTTTGTAAGTAGGGAAAACCTGCAAAATCGGAAGTGTATCAAATACTTGTTCTCCCCACTCTATATGTATGCATGTATGTATATATATATATATATATATATATATATATATATATATATATATATATATGTGTATATATATATATATATATATATATATATATATATATATATATGTGTGTGTGTGTGTACAGTGAGGGAAAAGTATTTGATCCCCTGCTGATTTTGTACGTTTTCCCACTGACAAAGACATGATCAGTCTATAATTTTAATGGTAGGTTTATTTGAACAGTGAGAGACAGAATAACAACAAAAAAATCCAGAAAAATTAATGTAAAAAATGTTATAAATTGATTTGCATTTTAATGAGGGAAATAAGTATTTGACCTCTGTGCAAAACATTACTTAGTACTTGGTGGCAAAACCCTTGTTGGCAATCACAGAGATCAGACGTTTCTTGTAGTTGGCCACCAGGTTTGCACACATCTCAGAGGGATTTTGTTCCACTCTTCTTTGCAGATCTTCTCCAAGTCATTAAGGTTTCGAGGCTGACGCTTGGGCAACTCGAACCTTCAGCTCCCTCCACAGATTTGCCTCTATGGGATTAAGGTCTGGAGACTGGCCAGGCCACTCCAGGACCTAATGTGCTTCTTCTTGAGCCACTCCTTTGTTGCCTTGCGTGTGTTTTGGGTCATTGCATGCTGGAATACCCATCCACGACCCATTTTTCAATGCCCTGGCTGAGGGAAGGAGGTTCTCATCCAAGATTTGACGTGCACATGGCCCCGTCCATCGTCCCTTTGATGCGGTGAAGTTGTCCTGCACCCTTAGCAGAAAAACACCCCCAAAGCATAATGTTTCCACCTCGATGTCTGACGGTGGGGATGATGTTCTTGGGGTCATCGGAGTATTCCTCCTCCTCCAAACACGGCGAAGTTGAGTTGATGCTAAAGAGCTTGATTTGGTCTCATCTGACGACAACACTTTCACCCAGTTCTCTCTGAATCATTCAGTTGTTCATTGGCAAACTTCAGATGGCCCTGTATATGTGCTTTCTTGAGCAGGGGGATCTTGCGGGCGCTGCAGGATTTCATTCCCTTCACAGCGTAGTGTGTTACCAATTGTTTTCTTGGTGACTATGGTCCCAGCTGCCTTGAGATCATTGACAAGATCCTCCTGTAGTTCTGGGCTGATTCCTCACGTTCTCATGATCATTGCAACTCCACGAGGTGAGATCTTGCATGGAGCCCCAGGCCGAGGGAGATTGACAGTTATTTTGTGTTTCTTCCATTTTGCAAATAATCGCACAAACTGTTGTCACCTGCTCACCAAGCTGCTTGGCCGATGGTCTTTAGCCCATTCCAGCCTTGTGTAGGTCTACAATCTTGTCCCTGACATCCTTGAGCTCTTATGTCTTGGCCATGGTGGAGAGTTTGGAATCTGATTGATTGATTGATTGCTTCACGGACAGGTGTCTTTATACAGGTAACAAGCTGAGATTAGGAGCACTCCTTCCAAGAGTGTGCCCTAATCTCAGCTCGTTACCTGTATAAAAGACACCTGGAAGCCAGAAATCTTTCTTATTGAGAGAGGGGGTCAAACATTTATTTCCCCTCATTAAAATGCAAATCAATTATAACATTTTGACATGCGTTTTTCGGATTCTTTTGTTGTTATTCTGTCTCTCACTGTTCAAATAAACCTACCATTAAAATTCTAGACGTGGTCATTTCTTTGTCAGTAGGCAAATGTACAAAATCAGCAGGGGATCAAATACTTTTTTTCTCTCACTGTATATGTATGTATGTGTATATATATATGTATGTATGTGTATATAGATATGTGTGTGTGTGTGTGTGTGTGTGTGTGTGTGTGTGTGTGTGTGTGTGTGTGTGTGTGTGTGTATATATGCACAGTTGAAGTCGGAAGTTTACATACACCTTAGCCAAATACATTTCAACTCAGTTTTTCACAATTCCTGACATTTAATCCTTGTAAAAATTCCCTGTTTAGGTCAGTTAGGATCACCACTTTATTTTAAGAATGTGAAATGTTAGAATAATAGTAGAGAATTATTTATTTCAGCTTTTAATTTTTTTTCATCACATTCCCAGTGGGTCAGAATTTTACATACACTCAATTAGTATTTGGTAGCATTGCCTTCAAATTGTTTAACTTGGTCAAACATTTGGGTAGCCTTTCACAAGCTTCCCACAATAAGTTTGGTGATTTTTGGCCCATTCCTCCTGACAGAGCTTGTGTAACTGAGTCAGGTTTGTAGGCCTCCTTGCTCGCACACGCTTTTTCAGTTCTGGCCCACAACTTTTCTATAGGATTGAGGTCAGGGCTTTGTGATGGCCACTCCAATACCTTGACTTTGTTGTCCTTAAGCCATTTTGCTTAACACTTTTCGCAAGACCAATTACGTTCATCTCTACGAGACAGAACGCGTCTCTTTCCTGAGCGGTATGACGGCCGCGTGGTCCCATGGTGTTTATACTTGTGCACTATTGTTTGTACAGATGAACATGGTACCTTCAGGCGTTTGGAAATTGCTCCCAAGGATGAACCAGACTTGTGGAGTTCTACCATTTTTTTCTGAGGTCTTGGCTGATTTCTTTAGATTTCCCCATAATGTCAAGCAAAGAGGCACTGAGTTTGAAGGTAGGCCTTGAAATACATCCACAGGTACACCTCCAATTGACTCAAATTATGTCAATTAGCCTATCAGAAGCTTCTAACGCTATGACATAATTTTCTGGAATTTTCTAAGCTGTTTAAAGGCACAGTCAATTTAGTGTCATGCACAAAGTAGATGTCCTAACCGACTTGCCAAAACTATAGTTTGTTAACAAGAAATGTGTGGAGTGGTTGAAAAAACAAGTTTTAATGACTCCAACCTAAGTGTATGTTAAACTTCCGACTTCAACTGTACATACATATATTGAACAAAAATATAAACGCAACATGCAGCAATTTCAATGATTTTACTGAGTTACAGTTCATATTTGTATTTTATTTTATTTATTTCACCTTTATTTAACCAGGTAAGCCAGTTGAGAACAGGTTCTCATTTACAACTGCGACCTGGCCAAGATAAAGCAAAGCAGTGCAATAAAAACAACACAGAGTTACATATGGGGTAAAAAACATAAAGTCAAAAATACAACAGAAAATATAAATACAGTGTGTGCAAATGTAGCAAGTTATGGAGGTAAGGCAATAAATAGGCTATAGTGCAGAATAATTACAATAGGATTAACACTGGAATGCTAGATGTGCAAGAGATTATGTGCAAATAGAGATACTGGGGTGCAAAAGAGCAAAATAAATAACAATATAGGGATGAGGTAGTTGGGTGGGCTAATTTCAGATGGGCTGTGTACAGGTGCAGTGATCGGTAAGGTGCTCTGACAACTGATGCTTAAAGTTATTGAGGGAGATAAGAGTCTCCAGCTTCAGAGATTTTTGCAATCTGCTCCAGTCATTGGCAGCAGAGAACTGAAGGAATGGCGGCCAAAGGAGGTGTTGGCTTTGGGAATGACCAAGTGAGATATACCTGCTGGAGCGCAGATACGGGTGGGTGCTGCTATGGTGACCAATGAGCTAAGATAAGGCGGGGATTTGCCCAGCAGTGATTTATAGATGGCCTGGAGCCAGTGGGTTTGACGACAACATGTAGTGAGGACCAGCCAACAAGAGCGTACAGGTCACAGTGGTGGGTAGTGTATGGGGCTTTGGAGACAAAACAGATGGCACTGTGATAGACTACATCCAATTTGCTGAGTAGAGTGTTGGAGGCTATTTTGTAAATGACATCGCCGAAGTCAAGGATCGTAGGATAGTCAGGTTTTACGAGGGCATGTTTGGCAGGCATGAGTGAAGGAGGCTTTGTTGCTAAAAGGGAAGCCGATTCTAGATTTAACTTTGGATTGGAGATTCTTTATGTGAGTCTGGAAGTTGAGTTTACAGTCTAACCAGACACCTAGGTATTTGTAGTTGTCCACATACTTAGGTCAGACCCGTCAGAGTGGTGATTCTAGTCGGGTGGGCGGGTGCCAGCAGCGCTCGATTGAAAAGCATGCATTTAGTTTTACTAGTGTTTAAGAGCAGTTGGAGGTCGATGAAGACGGCTGCACAGTACTGTCTATTATCAATCGCGTTATAATATCGCTTTAGACCTTGAGCGTGGCTGAAGTGCACCCGTGACCAGCTCGGAAACCGGATTGCATAGCGGAGAAGGTACGGTGGTATTCAAATGGTCGGTGATCTGTTTGTTAACTCTTTCAAATACTGGAAAGGCAGGGCAGGATGGATATAGGTCTGTAGCAGTTTGGATCTAGAGTGTCACCCCCTTTGAAGAGGGGGGATGACCGCGGCAGCTTTCCAATCTCTGGGGATCTCAGACGTTATGAAAGAGAGGTTGAACAGACTAGTAATTGGGGTTACACAATTTAGGCGGCTAGTTTTAGGAAAGAAAGGGTCCAGATTGTCTAGCCCAGCTGATTTGTAGGCGTCCAGATTTTGCAGCGCTTTCAAAACATCAGCTGTCTGAATTTGTGTGAAGGAGAAGCGGGGGGCATGGGCAAGTTGCAGCAGAGGGTGCAGAGTTGGTGGCCGGGTTAGTGGTAGCCAGATGGAAAGCATGGCCAGCTGTAGCAAAATGCTTGTTGAAATTCTCGATTATTGTAGATTTATCGGTGGTGATAGTGTTTCCTAGCCTCAGTGCAGTGGGCAGCTGGGAGGAAGTGCTCTTATTCTCCATGGACTTTACAGTGTCCCAAAACTTTTTGGAGTTAGTGCTACAGGATGCAAATTTCTGTTTGAAAAAGTTAGCCTTTGCTTTCCTGACTGCTTGTGTATATTGGTTCCTAACTTCCCTGAAAAGTTGCATATCGCGGGGCTATTTGATGCTAATGCTGTACGCTACAGGATGTTTTTGTGCTGGTCAAGGGCAGTCAAGTCTGAGGAGAACCAGGGGCTATATCGGTTCTTAGTTCTGTATTTTTTTAATGGGGCATGTTTATTTAAGATTGAGAGGAAATTACTTTTTAGGGAACAACCAGGCATCCTCTACTGACGGAATGAGATCTATACCATCCAGGATACCTGGGCCAGGTCAATTAGGAAGGCCTGCTCGCTAAAGTGTTTTAGGGAGCGTTTGACAGTGATGAGGGGTGGTCGTTTGACCGCGGACCTCTAGGACGCAGGCAATAAGGCAGTGATCGCTGAGATCCTGGTTGAAGACAGCTGAGGTGTATTTAGAGGGTATGTTAGTCAGGATGATATCTATGAGGGTACCCATGTTTACGGATTTAGGGTTGTACCTGGTAGGTTCGTGGATAATTTGCGTGAGGTTGAGGGCATCTAGCTTGGATTGTAGGATGGCTGGGGTATTAAGCATATCCCAATTTAGGGTCACCAAGCAGTACAAACTCTGAGGATAAATGGGGGCAATCAATTCACATATGGTGTCCAGGGCACAGCTGGGGGCTGAGGGGGGTCTGTAGTAAGCGGCAACAGTGAGAGACTTATTTCTGGAAAGGTGGATTTTTAGAAGTAGAAGCTCAAACTGTTTGGGCACAGACCTGGATAGTATGATAGAGCTCTGCAGGCTATCTCTACAGTAGATTGCAACCCACCCCCTTTGGCAGTTCTATCTAGACGGAAAATGTTATAGTTGGGGATGGAAATTTCAGAATTTTTGGTGGCCTTCCTGAGCCAGGATTCAGACACTGCTAGAACATCGGGGTTGGCAGAGTGAAGCTAACGCAGTGAATAACTCAAACTTAGGAAGTAGACTTCTGATATTTATGTGCAAGAAACCAAGACTTTGCGATTACAGAAGTCATCAAATGATAGCGCCTGGGGAGTAGGAGTATACTGAGGGCTGCAGGGCCTGGGTTAGCCTCTACATCACCAGAGGAACAGAGGAGGACTAGAATAAGGATACGGCTAAAGGCTTTAAGAACTGGTCTTCTAGAGCGTTGGGTACATAGAATAAAGGGGGCAGATTTCCGGGTGTTATAGAAAAGATTCAGGGCATTATGTGCAGACAAGGATATGGAAGGATATGAGTAAAGTGGAGGTAAACCTAGCGTTGGGTAACAATGAAAGAGATAGCATCGCTGGAGGCATCAATTGAGTCGGTCTCCGCGTGTATAGGGGGAGGGCAAAGGAGCTATCTAAGGCAGGTTTAGCTAGGCTGGGGGGTCTACAGTGATATAGTACAATTAGAAATAACCGAAACAACAATAAACTAACCATGTTTGGGCTGAGGCTAAACATAAACAGGATGTAGTACCGTAAAAAGGAACAGTCCAGCAGACATCAGCTGTATAGCTGAGTTATCATAAGGTCCGTGGTAAAGCACTAGTGAGTAAGAGGCCACGATAGCGTGTGCTAGCGGGCCGGGGCTAGCAGATGGATGGAATCTTCGTGGGTTAACGCCAAACCACATCAGACGATTTCGTCGCAGACCAGTCGTGTAGGATCGGCGGGCTCCGTGTCAACACTAGGTGGTCTCTCCGGTTGACAGAGAGGTAGATAGCCGAGATGGGCCCTAGCTCAGGATGATTAGCCAGACCACAGCGTCCGTTTTGTTGTAGCTAGCTGGTAGCGATGAATCCGGAGTTAAAGGTCCAGTGATTCAGTGATTCCGAGGAAAAACTGATATGTTCTGGGTCGATAACGCGCTGTGCAGACTGGCCGAATATCCGGTGATTAATGTCCAGTGATTCAAATTAATCCCGAGAAAAAAATCCAATGTTCTGGGTGAAATACCGCTAGCTGTGGCTAATAGCAAGTAGCTAGTTAGCTGGCTAGCTAGTTTCAACTGGAGATTCTAGATTCTAGATAAAGGTAAGTCAATAATAGAATCCGTTCCACATTGAGTGAGGCGGGTTGCAGGGAAAGTATATTTTGTAGAAGGATGAAAAGTCTGATAGGGAAATATGTACGAAAAATACAGAAAAATAGGGTATTTACAGGCTATTTACAGACATACGATAAAAATACAACTGCACTACTACGCCATCTTGGAACAGGGATATAAGGAAATCAGTCAACTGAAATAAATTAATTAGGAAAAGGGGGTTAGCTAGTCAGTTGTACAACTGAATGCATTCAACTGAAATGTGTCTTCCGCATTTAACCCTTCTTAATTAGGTCCTAATCTATGGATTTCACATGACTGGGAATACAGAAATGCATCTGTTGGTCACAGATACCTTACAATAAATTGGCTTCACAATGGGCATCAGGATCTCGTCACGGTATTTCTGTGCATTCAAATTGCCATCAATAAAATGCAATTGTGTTCGTTGTCCATAGTTTATGCCTGCCCATACCATTACCGACCGTCACCATGGGGCACTCTGTTCACAACGTTTGACATCAGCAAACTACCCGCCCACAGGACACCAAACACTTGGTCTGTAGTTGTGAGGCCTGTTGGACGCACTGCTAAATTCTCTGAAACAACGTTTGAGGTGGTGTGTGGTAGAGAAATTAACATTGAATTCTCTGGCAACAGCTCTGGTGGACATTCCTGCAGTCATCATGCCACTTGCACGCTCCTCAAAACTTGAGACATCTGCGCCATTGTGTTGTGTGACAAAACTGCACATTTCAGAGTGGCCTTTTATTGTCCCCAGCACAATGTGCACCTGTGTAATGATCATGATTAATCAGCTTCTTGATATGCCACATCTGTCAGGTAGATGGATTATCTTGGCAAATGAGAAATGCTCACTAACAGGGATGTAAACAAATGTGCGCCAAAATTTTTGAGAAATACGCTTTTTGTGTGGAAGGAAAATGTCATATTGCGTTTATATTCCTTGACATTGGTTGTCCTAATTTTTCTATATTTCTTAATTCCATTATTTTACTTTTAGATTTCTGTGTACTGTTAGATATTACTGCACTGTTTGAGCTAGGAACACAAGCAAATTTCGCCACAACCGCATTAACATCTGCTAAATACGTATATGCGACCAATAAAATGTGATATGTATTAGAAGCAATTATGGTACCATGATTGTCTTAAAAATTGTTTTACACCAACTTAAAGATACCAAAAACAACTTAGTCCAATCAATGTTGCTAAATATAATGTGGTTGTCAATGGTACTGATTTCTGTCTGTGTGTGTGTGTGTGTGTGTGTGTGTGTGTGTGTGTGTGTGTGTGTGTGTGTGTGTGTGTGTGTGTGTGTGTGTGTGTGTGTGTGTGTGTGTGTGTGTGTGTGTGTGTGTTTGTTTGTGCGCTGCCTGCAAAAGAAAAGTTGACTCACCCTACTTGTAGACTAGTTGAACGCTAATGCCATCCTCCTCTCTTTCATGTAGGCAAAACGGCCTAAGGCTCTGTCATACAGTACTCTTTTAGTTTTTGTCGTAGGCTACCTAGCTAAAATGCTTGGTAGCCTAAATTCTTCGCGACGGTAACAATAAACCAGCAACGTTAGCTAGCTAGTTAATGTGAGCCTACCAGGCTACATCTAGGCTACATATTGAACTTCAATCATCTCAGGCCACCGGCACAATATATAAATTTATTTTAAGATCAGAATCGCCGTCATAATAATTGGCCTGTACCGAGAATTAAGTCAACCACATGTCCAAACCCCCATCTCCACCCATGGCTTAGGACAGAACAGTTTTTCTGACAATTACATTTTGCTTAGTATTTGGCGTGAAGCCAAATCCAAACTGGCCTCCCTTGGGGGGCATTTTGCTGCATCAGGACAACCCACAGTTGAGCTCAGCTCAAGGTTGATTGGCTAATTATTTTATATTTTTTTTATCAAGGGAGGCCAAATGCTTACTGGCATCAATCAATCAATCAAATGCTACGTGCGGCATCTTTGATCCAGACAGCATCAGATACATGGGCTACACATACTGAGACAGAGGGGTGCTGTTTCCCTCGCTCTGATGATTTCTCTGGCGAGATTCAGCCACTTGCGAATTGATGGAAAATTATGAAAACACAGAGAGAGACTAAATATAAATTATTTTATCATTTAAAAACATTTATTGGTCAAATATTTTGGAAGCCTGGCTTCCCTTGGCATCCATGAATACAAGCCACTGCACTGGCACACATCACTGTCGGACAGAATTAGCCAATCCAAAGCCTTCCAGGTTGGACAAACCCACTGTTTTCCTGGAAACCATTTTATCCAGGAACAAAAACAAGGAATACAACAAATACCTGACTCCTTTTATAAATCACAAATAGATTCCCAAAAAATAGTATCACCATGTTGACCTAATTGTCCTCAGTCTCTTCAATCCAGTTCTCATCAATCCATAAACTGGATTAAAACATAAACCTTCTGACTTTCCCCAAATTGTCATTCATAGATTCTATATAGAGATGCTGATGCACCTCTTTTCAGTTAATATTTCAACTCCTTTCAAGGACATTTCTGATGCTTTTTCACTTATGCTCCTCATTTTTATTCATGGTTTGTGCGTTTGTGTCATGCATGACTTCACCAGATAATTCAGTGTTCATAACGCTAGGGTATTTAATCAACCTTTGAAGGATCCATCCATGCTCCTGGTCTGAAGTCAAATAATCTTTTAGCTACTTTGTAATTTCTCAAAGCAGTATTTCTTTAAAGCTCAGGTATAATACACTATATATACAAAAGTATGTGTACACCCCTTCCAATTAGTGGATTTGTCTATTTCAGCCACACCCATTTTCAACGTGGCACCATCATAGGATGCCACCTTTCCAACAAGTCAGTTCGTCAAATTTCTGCCCCTGCTTAAAGTTGCCCCGGTCAACTATAAGTGCTGTTATTGTAGTGGAAACGTCTAGGAGCAACAATGGCTCAGCCGCGAAGTGGTAGGCCACACAAGCTCACAGAGCGGACTGCCGAAAGCGCGCAGAGCGTGTAAAAATCGTCTGTCCTCAGTTGCAACACTCACTACCGTGATCCAAACTGCCTTTGGAAGCAATGTCAGTGCAAGAACTGTTCGTCGGGAGCTTCATGAAATGGGTTTCCATGGCCGAACAGCCGCACACAAGCCTAAGATCACCATGCCCAATGCCAAGCGCCGGCTGGAGTGGTGTAAAGCTCGCGCTATTGGACTCTGGAGCAGTGGAAATGCATTCTCTGGAATGATGATTCACACTTCACCATCTGGCAGTCCAATGGACAAATCTGGGTTTGGTGGATGCCAGGAGAACGCTACCTGCCCGAATGAATAGTGCCAACTGTAAAGTTTGGTGGAGGAGGAATAATGGTCTGGGGCTGTTTTCATGGTTTGGGCTAGGCCCCTTAGTTCCAGTGAAGGGAAATCTTAACGCTACAGCATACAATGACATTCTAGATGATTCTGTGCTTCCAACTTTGTTGCAACAGTTTGGGGAAGGCCCCCTTTCCTGTTTCAGCATGACAATGCACAAAGCGAGGTCCATACAGAAATGGTTTGTCAAGATCGGTGTGAAAGAACCTGACTGGCCTCCACAGAGCCCTGACCTCAACCCCATTGAACACCTTTGATGAATTGGAACACCGACTGCCAGCCAGGCCTAACCGCCCAACATCAGTGACCAACCTCACTAATGCTCTTGTGGCTGAATGGAAGCAAGTCCCCGCAGCAATATTCCAACATCTAGTGGAAAGCCTTCCTAGAAGAGTGGAGGCTGTTATAGCAGCAAAGAGGGAACCAACTCCATATTAATGCCCATGATTTTGGAATGAGATGTTCGACAAGCAGGTGTCCACATACTTTTGGTAATGTATTGTATAATAAATCACCTTGAAAAAATAACTATTTTGACGTAGAAAGCCAAACATAAAAACCAAGTTCTCATAATGTAATTATCCTGAGTTTAAAATCAAAGTCGAAAAACTACTCTCAGCTCCCCTCTATGTTCACAAAGCTGGTGATAACTGTGAAAATTGAATAAGTGAAAATAAACCGTTGACCTTTAGATGTTATGATTGATGTCCTCAAAGGGTTAAAGACCTACATCCCACTTGGCACACACTGGTTGAATCAACATTGTTTCCACGTCATTTCAATGAAGTTGATTAAAGGTCCCTCAGCACTTCAGAGGAGATCTCCTTATAGCCTCCTTTAGTCTAGCTGAACTTTGATCTGTAAGGAAACCAAATCCCCAGTCCTGACAGCTTACGTAGTTGTTGCTTTAACACAGTCATAAGGAATGGAGTCGGGCAGAGACAAATATATTGATATGTAAATATAAGGCTGTTTGAAGTAAAAAGTAAAGAGACGTGATATTTTGAAGAGTTGAAAGATCTATAAGACAGAGTGAGTTGTGATACCTGTGTCACGCCCTGGCTCTGGGGACTCTGAAATGTTGAGCCAGGGTGTGTACTTTCTGTGTTATATTTTCTATGTTGATGTTCTAGATCGTTTAGATCTATGTTGGCCAGGGTGGTTCCCAATCAGAGGCAGCTGTATCTCGTTGTCTCTGATTGGGGTCCATACTTAGGCAGCCTGTTTGGCACTAGTCGGTGTGGGATCTTGTTCCGTAAAGGTTTGTTTTGTGTAACCTAGGACTTCACGTATCGTTTGTTTGTTGTTTTGTGTCGTGTTAAGTACTTAATAAAATGTACACTTATCACGCTGCGCCTTGGTCCGTATCTTCCGTTAACGATCGTGACAGAAGATCCCACCAAAAGAGGACCAAGCTGCGTGCCCAGGAGGAGAAGATAGCGATGTCTCAGGTGGGCAAATGGTGGTCATGGGAGGAGATATTCAGGGGAAAGGGCCATGGGCAAAGGTAAATGCACAGGCAGGAGAGGAGGAACGGCGCCAACCGTGCCGACGACGGACACGCGAGAGGCAACCCCAATAATTTTTTTTGGGGGGCACACGCCGTGGGACGACTGATGGCTGCCAAAGGAAAACCAATTCTAATGTGGGGGCCACTCTCCGATCATCTCATTATTCTCACTGAGAAGGGAATTCACTAGTTTAAATTGCTGCCTGACCTCTATGTGCTGTTTCAGCACAAAACTGTTTTTCATTTTGTGGCAAAGTGAAGAAAGATGTTTAAACTTGCGTGTGTTTGTTTTGAAGATTGGTTTCGACAGAAGTGGTGGACTAAGCAGGATTCCAGCAAAGGTGTGCATGTTTGTGCACAGTTGAGTAAAGTTAATACACATAATTATGTATTACAATGCTGCAACAGTTGATAATCCTTTAGTTTCCAGTCCTACTCACTATGTCTGGTCACAGACCCCTAATGAACAGGAGAGCATTTCAAGCATCACAGTGGAAAGTCATAAAAGCATCATTTGGACTTCATGATTCCAGTTTGAATAGCCCTCATTGACGGTGTTCATCCTCTTAATTTCATTTTGAAATTGGGATGGTAAGAGGAAATAGAGTAACTCAACAGAGCCATCTACTTAATGTTCTTCACATTCAAATCAAATTAAATCCATCCACCATGTCCTCCCTCCTCATAGTCAGACAACAAACCACCACACCCATTTAGCATAGTTTTTCATGACTCCAGACACATTTTCTAATTCAATTAACATTTAAGGGAAAGTAGCTTCCTCCTTTACTATGATTATAGACCCTGGCAGTTACGAGGGTATCATGGCATAGCTGTAAAGTTCAATGCCCAGTTTAATCGGCAGCTGTACAGCAGGCATATGAATGTGCTTCGGGAACAGTTTAAAGAGGATATGTCGGATTGAGTGAGAAGTTAAAGGGGACGGAGTGTGATTCTTCTCTCTATCAGCAGGATTAAAGGTGTAACTCCAGTGGTCAGGTTGAGTGGTACAGAGCTGATAGAAGGAGAGCATTAGATAATGACTGTCACTTATCAGAGGTTTAGTTCCATGTGAAATCCGAGCTCTCTCTGATGCTGCTACTACAGCATATACAGTGAGGGAAAAAAGTATTTGATCCCCTGCTGATTTAGTACGTTTGCCCACTGACAAATAAATGATCAGTCTATCATTTTAATGGTAGGTTTATTTGAACAGTGAGAGACAGAATAACAACAAAAAAATCCAGAAAAACGCATGTCAAAAATGATACAGTGGGGAAAAAAAAGTATTTAGTCAGCCACCAATTGTGCAAGTTTTTCCCACTTAAAAAGATGAGAGAGGCCTGTAATTTTCATCATAGGTACACGTCAACTATGACAGACAAATTGAGGAAAAAAAATCCAGAAAATCACATTGTAGGATGTTTAATGAATTTATTTGCAAATTATGGTGGAAAATAAGTATTTGGTCACCTACAAACAAGCAAGATTTCTGGCTCTCACAGACCTGTAACTTCTTCTTTAAGAGGCTCCTCTGTCCTCCACTCGATTACCTGTATTAATGGCACCTGTTTGAACTTGTTATCAGTATAAAAGACACCTGTCCACAACCTCAAACAGTCCCACTCCAAACTCCACATGGCCAAGACCAAAGAGCTGTCAAAGGACACCAGAAACGAAACTGTAGACCTGCACCAGGCTGGGAAGACTGAATCTGCAATAGGTAAGCAGCTAGGTTTGAAGAAATCAAATGTGGGAGCAATTATTAGGAAATGGAAGACATACAAGACCACTGATAATCTCCCTCGATCTGGGGCTCCACGCAAGATCTCACCCCGTGGGGTCAAAATGATCACAAGAACGGTGAGCAGAAATCCCAGAACCACACGGGGGGACCTAGTGAATGACCTGCAGAGAGCTGGGACCAAAGTAACAAAGCCTACCATCAGTAACACACTATGCCGCCAGGGACTCAAATCCTGCAGTGCCAGGCGTGTCCCCCTGCTTAAGCCAGTACATGTCCAGGCCCGTCTGAAGTTTGCTAGAGTGCATTTGGATGATCCAGAAGAGGATTGGGAGAATGTCATATGGTCAGATGAAACCAAAATAGAACTTTTTGGTAAAAACTCAACTCGTCGTGTTTGGAGGACAAAGAATGCTGAGTTGCAATCCAAAGAACACCATACCTACTGTGAAGCATGGGGGTGGAAACATCATGCTTTGGGGCTGTTTTTTCTGCAAAGGGACCAGGACGACTGATCTGTGTAAAGGAAAGAATGAATGGGGCCATGTATCGTGAGATTTTGAGTGAAAACCTCCTTCCATCAGCAAGGGCATTGAAGATGAAATGTGGCTGGGTCTTTCAGCATGACAATGATCCCAAACACACCGCCCGGGCAACGAAGGAGTGGCTTCGTAAGAAGCATTTCAAGGTCCTGGAGTGGCCTAGCCAGTCTCCAGATCTCAACCCCATAGAAAATCTTTGGAGGAAGTTGAAAGTCCCTGTTGCCCAGCGACAGCCCCAAAACATCACTGCTCTAGAGGAGATCTGCATGGAGGAATGGGCCAAAAATACCAGCAACAGTGTGTGAAAACCTTGTGAAGACTTACAGAAAACGTTTGACCTGTGTCATTGCCAACAAAGGGTATATAACAAAGTATTGAGAAACTTTTTGTTATTGACCAAATACTTATTTTCCACCATAATTTGTAAATAAATTCATAAAAAAATCCTACAATGTGATTTTCTGGATTTTTTTCCTCATTTTGTCTGTCATAGTTGACGTGTACCTATGATGAAAATTACAAGCCTCTCTTATCTTTTTAAGTGGGAGAACTTGCACAATTGGTGGCTGACTAAATACTTTTTTTCCCCCACTGTATCTATTGATTTGCATTTTAATTAGGGAAATAAGTATTTGACCCCTCTGCTAAACATGATTTAGTACTTGGTGGCAAAACCCTTGTTGGCAATCACAGAGGTCAGACGTTTCTTGTAGTTGGCCACCAGGTTTGCACACATCTCAGGAGGGATTTTGTCCCACTCCTCTTTGCAGATCTTCTCCAAGTCATTAAGGTTTCGAGGCTGACGCTTTGGGCAACTCGAACCTTCAGCTCCCTCCACTGATTTTCTATGGGATTAAGGTCTGGAGACTGGCTAGCCACTCCAGGACCTTAATGTGCTACTTCTTGAGCCACTCCTTTGTTGCCTTGGCTGTGTTTTGGGTCATTGTCATGCTGGAATACCCATCCACGTCCCATTTTCAATGCCCTGGCTGAGGGAAGGAGGTCTCACCCAAGATTTGACGGTACATGGCCCCGTCCATCGTCCCTTTGATGCAGTGAAGTTGTCCTGTCCCCTTAGCAGAAAAACACCCCCAAAGCATAATGTTTCCACCTCCATGTTTGACGGTGGGGATGGTGTTCTTGTGGTCATAGGCAGCATTCCTCTTTCTCCAAACACGGCAAGTTGAGTTGATGCCAAGACCTCGATTTTGGTCTCATCTGACCACAACACTTCACCCAGTTCTCCTCTGAATCATTCAGATGTTCATTGGCAAAACTTCAGACGGCCCTGTATATGTGCTTTCTTGAGCAGGGGGACCTTGCGGGCGCTGCAGGATTTCAGTCGTTCACGGTGTAGTGTGTTACCAATTGTTTTCTTGGTGACTATGGTCCCAGCTGCCTTGAGATCATTGACAAGATCCTCCCGTGTAGTTCTGGGCTGATTCCTCACCGTTCTCATGATCATTGCAACTCCACGAGGTGAGATCTTGCATGGAGCCCCAGGCCGAGGGAGATTGAACAGGTCTTTTTGTGTTTCTTCCATTTGCAATAATCTGCACCAACTGTTGTCACCCTGCTCACCAAGCTGCTTGGCGATGGTCTTGTAGCCCATTCCAGCCTTGTGTAGGTCTACAATCTTGTCCGTGACATCCTTGGAGAGAGCTCTTTGGTCTTGGCCATTTGGAGAGTTTGGAATCTGATTGATTGATTGCTTTGGACAGGTGTCTTTTATACACGTAACAAACTGAGATTAGGAGCACTCCCCTTAAGAGTGTGCTCCTAATCTCAGCTCGTACCTGTATAAAAGACACCTGGGAACCAGAAATCTTTCTGATTGAGACGGGGTCAAGTATTTATTTACTTCATTAAAATGCAAATCAATTTATAACATTTTTGACATGCGTTTTCTGGATTTTGTTGTTGTTATTCTGTCTCTCACTGTTCAAATAAACCTACCATTAAAATTATAGACTGATAATTTTTTGTCAGTGGGCAAACGTACAAAATCAGCAGGGGATCAAATACTTTTTCCCTCATTGTATATGAAGGATGGTTGGTTGACTTGACATTTTAATCTACAAGATATTAATATGTCAAATTCACATCTCCATTTTAACCAAAATCAAAATGAAGAATAAGACTAAATCAAATCAACTTTATTTGAAGTCCATTTAAAGTTTGATTTGATTTAGTGCTATTCTATAACTTAAGATTTTGGGTTGAGATGGAGATGTGAATCCAACATATCAATCATTAATTTGTAGACAAACTAGATATTGAATTGTGAATGCAACCAAATGTCAACACATTTCAAGGAGATGTATGTTCTGCTTGGATAGTATATATACTGTACTACACATATTATGAATAATATTAATAACATATCAAAAAGACAATATCCAAAGGTAAAAGTTTACGCGTCCTATTTATAGGGCTAAAGGTAACTACTTCTAGACTCCAAAGATCCAATCAACCATGGATGATTGATAGTATACCTAGCTTACACATTGAAATTATGGTTTATTTTGTTGGGCAAATCAGATGTCAATGTAGCCTACATTAACCCAATCTCATGCCGAATGTACTTTCATATACAGCTTGTGTAAGAAATGTTAGATGAGGTCCTTTCAGCTACACTATATATACAAAGGTATGTGGACACCCGTTACTGACAGGTGTATAAAATCGAGCACACAACTATGCAATCTCCATACATACAGTGGGGCAAAAAAGTATTTAGTCAGCCACCAATTGTGCAAGTTCTCCCACTTAAAAAGATGAGAGAGGCCTGTAATTTTCATCATAGGTACACGTCAACTATGACAGACAAATTGAGAAAAAAATCCAGAAAATCCCATTGTAGGATTTTTAATGAATTTATTTGCAAATTATGGTGGAAAATAAGTATTTGGTCACCTACAAACAAGCAAGATTTCCTGGCTCTCACAGACCTGTAACTTCTTCTTTAAGAGGCTCCTCTGTCCTCCACTCGTTACCTGTATTAATGGCACCTGTTTGAACTTGTTATCAGTATAAAAAGACACCTGTCCACTACCTCAAACAGTCACACTCCAAACTTCACAATGGCCAAGACCAAAGAGCTGTCAAAGGACACCAAAAAACAAAATTGTAGACCTGCACCAGGCTGGGAAGACTGAATCTGCAACAGGTAAGCAGCTAGGTTTGAAGAAATCAACTGTGGGAGCAATTATTAGGAAATGGAAGACATACAAAACCACTGATAATCTCCCTCGATCTGGGGCTCCATGCAAGATCTCACCCCGTGAGGCAAAATGATCACAAGAACGGTGAGCAAAAATCCCAGAACCACACGGGGGACCTAGTGAATGACCTGCTGAGAGCTGGGACCAAAGTAACAAAGCCAACCATCAGTAACACACTACGCCCGCTAGGACTCAAATCCTGCAGTGCGAGACGTGTCCCCCTGTTAAGCCAGTACATGTCCAGGCCCGTCTGAAGTGCATTTGGATGATCCAGAAGAGGATTGGGAGAATGTCATATGGTCAGATGAAACCAAAATATAACTTTTTGGTAAAAACTCAACTCGTCATGTTTGGAGGACAAAGAATGCTGAGTTGCATCCAAAGAACACCATACCTACTGTGAAGCATGGGGTTGGAAACATCATGCTTTGGGGCTGTTTTTTCTGCAAAGGGACCAGGACGACTGATCCGTGTAAAGGAAAGAATGAATGGGGCCATGTATCGTGAGATTTTTGAGTGAAACCCTCCTTCCATCAGCAAGGGCATTGAAGATGAAACGTGGCTGGTCTTTCAGCATGACAATGATCCCAAACACACCGCCGGGCAACGAAGGAGTGGCTTCGTAAGAAGCATTTCAAGGTCCTGGAGTGGCCTAGCCAGTCTCCAGATCTCAACCCCATAGAAAATATTTGGAGGGAGTTGAAAGTCTGTGTTGCTCAGCGACAGCCCCAAAACATCACTGCTCTAGAGGAGATCTGCATGGAGGAATGGGCCAAAATACCAGCAACAGTGTGTGAAAACCTTGTGAAGACTTACAGAAAACGTTTGACCTGTGTCATTGCCAACAAAGGGTATATAACAAAGTATTGAGAAACTTTTGTTATTGACCAAATACTTATTTTCCACCATCATATGCCAATAAATTCATTAAAAATCCTACAATGGGATTTTCTGGATTTTTTTCTCAATTTGTCTGTCATAGTTGACGTGTACCTATGATGAAAATTACAGGCCTCTCTCATCTTTTTAAGTGGGAGAACTTGCACAATTGGTGGCTGACTAAATACTTTTTTTCCCCACTGTAAACATTGGCAGTAGAATGGCCTTACTGAAGAGCTCAGTGACTTTCAACGTGGCACCGTCATCTGGGTTTGGCGGATGACAGGAGAACGCTACCTGCCCGAATACATAGTGCTACTGTAAAGTTTGGTGGAGGAGGAATAATGGTCTGGGCTGTTTTTCATGGTTCGGCTAGGCCCCTTAGTTCCATTGAAGGGACATTTTTACGCTACAGCATACAATGACATTCTAGATGATTCTGTGTTTCCAAATTTGTGGCAACAGTTTGGGGAAGGCCCTTTCTGTTTCAGCATGACAATGCCCCCATGCACAAAGTGAGGTCCATACAGAAATGGTTTGTCGAGATCGGTGTGAAGAACTTGACTGGCCTGCACAGAGCCCTGACCTCAACCCCATCGAACACCTTTGGGATAAATTGGAAGCACACTGCGAGCCAGGCCTAATCACCCAACATCAGTGCTCCGACCTCGCTAATGCTCTTGTGGCTGAATGGAAGCAAGTCCCCCGCAGCAATGTTCCAACGCTCTAGTGGAAAGGGAAGGGAAAAGCCTTCCCAGAAGAGATGGAGTCTGTTATAGCAGCAAAGGGGGACCAACTCCATATTAATGCCAATGATTTTGGAATGAGATGTTTGACGAGCAGGTGTCCACATACTTCTGGTCATATAGTGTATTTAATGTTATATAGGTAGTCTATGGAAATTAGTATGGAAGCTGATCAGTGTCTAAATGTGTTGACATGATACTGTAGCTCAGCTGAAACAAACACGGCATGTTTCCAAAGCAAGTAGGGTACATGGAGGTAAGCATCTGGATGGAAGACTTGTTCTCACTGAAGTACATTACCCTTCTAATACCAATAGGAGTCACTGTGGCTTCACATTCTTATTTTAATATACCTCTTTATTTAGGTTGATAGCATGACATTGAAACGATGTTGATTCAAACATACCATTTTACTATCAACATTGAAACAAAGGTCAAATAAAATATGGCTAATCAAATCTAAAATGGAACATAATTTCAACCACCCAGTTTGAATATAGGATTTTTCTATGTGGAATTTTCAACGCAATTTCAACATATACATAGTTCTGATGATTATGTTAAAATTAGATTGATGTAACAACCTGTTAGTCAGGTTAAATCAATGTATTTAAGTTGACATTTCTACACATTTTAATGTTTACAATGCTGGTTGAAATTAGATGAAAACAGTACTGATTGATGGCTTTTTTCAAATCCAATGTATTTTCCATGTTGATTCCACGTCTTACAATACGTTGACAAATTACATATTGTGCCGAAAGAAAACCAAAGTAGTTTTGAATCTCTGCATCTCTCGCAGTTCTTTTGCAAATCTGATTTTCCCCCAATTGGATTTTCAATGACAAGGAATACCAAGCGCTGCCTGCTCTAACGCTCTCGCTCTGTGTGGTTGCATGTGCTGATGTCTCAGACTGTGTAGTTGTTGGGTAAAAATGAAAGGTATTTCTCAGCTATGCAGGCTTGTTGTCACTGGGGACTTTACTGAGAGAGGAGAACAGTGGATGTATTACAGTCCTCCGTTGGGAGAAGAGCTAAACTCCCCACCTACCTGAAGCTACTGTATAGTACATTGTTTTGCCTGCTGTCAAGGCTGCGGCTCATGTATTCTGGCTCAATGTTTTTGTTTGTTTCTGCTCTATGTCATGTTTATGACTAATATCTAGTGGAGGAGGTACATAAAATAAGCGGAAGCAAAAACAACACTTTTAGTGTGCTTACATTATGTATCATTTCAAAACTGTAGAGCCCCAGCAATGGGACATGAGTTTCTTTGTGCTCAGACAAGGTCCCATGACGAACCAATACTGATATGCATCTTTGGAAGCAGATGTTTTGATCCAAGATAATCGTTTCTCCCCCTCCCTGGCCAGTTAGCTTTGTGATAATCAACGACTAACACCTTGCAGTAAAGTACAACACTTTATACTTTTGACTCCCTCCTCAAAAGCCCCTCTTTTACGATAGTTTAACCAGAAAGTGTTACAAGCAATTGAAATATTAAGGAAACAGTTATTCCTGTAAAGATGCCTGCAAGCCATGAGGTCTTTAGTGTTTCGTCTCTCAGACTTTGATGCTCCATTGGGGATAGGAGTGTGGAGGATACATTTGGAAAAATCCCCAACAGAAGACAAAACTGATATTTTAGACAAACAGGCATCTGGAGGTTATCTCGGGAGAGTGTCTATTAAACATGAAATTCACAAAGAGAAAACCCCACTCTGCACTAGCTTGCTAGACTAGACTGCAATACTCAAGGTAGATCCTGTCACGATTCAGACAGACGACCAGAGGACCACAATTGCGTCACACCAGAAAGTTTATTAAACTTAAGGAAAAGGGAAGTAGGGGAGTGAATGAAGGCTCCAGGGGTAACAGGGATCCTGTCCAACGCGCTGGTCTGTGCCCCCCCAGTGGCAGCGATAACGTCCTATGAAGCCGGTGGTGGGTGGTCCAGAAGTCCTGGGGGAGACACAGACCACAACAGGGCGGAATGAAACCAGGCAGCAGTACAGTTCAAGGGAAATCCAAAATACGTAGTAGCAAGGCAGAAGGCTGGTCAGAGTTACCGGGATTGAAGAGTAGTCAGGAGTCGTAATGGCAGAAGCAGGTCTGGATCTCCTGAGGCAGAAGAGTATCCAAAAAAACAGGCAGGTCCGGGGTCACAAAACCAGGGTGAGCCAGAAGCGCGAGCAAACAGGTTCCGGGTGTGAGCTTTGCAGACGATCAGACACCGGAGAGCTGAAAGACAGGGCCTTAAATACTGGGAGAGGTTAGTGGGTAATGCAGCGCAGCTGGCAGAGTAATTAGAGCCGAGCAGAGCAGGGACAGGTGGAGCTAGTTAGGCTGAGTAGAGAGAGGGAGGTGAGCAGAGTGGAAGATAGTGGAAACAAATTAAGGTGGTAACCCGGTGGAGTGAGAGGGCTCATGACAGAACCCCCAAGGGACGGCCCCAGAAGTCCCAAGAGCAACACCACGCCGGGCGGAGGAGGGGAGCCGGAGGAGGGCTGGGAACTCCTCCGAACGGTCCAGTGAACGTCCTCATCCTCGGAGGAAGCCGGAGGGCCGTGGTCGGGAGATGGGACAGGTCCCGAGACAGGATCAGGCACAGGACAGGAAGCCGAGCGGGCCGGACGGTTAGGGGACCCCTCTGGGGCGGCCTACGGATTGCAGGTTGATCCGGATGCCGTTGGTGAAAGCGGTGATGAGAGTCCTATCCACAATCCGACTAGCTGGCACCCAGGTCCTTTCCTCAGGTCCATAGCCTCCCAGTCAATGAGGTACTGAGACCCCTACCCTCCGTCTCGGGACCGAAGCAGGCGTGGGACGGTGTAAACCAGACCACCATCGACGAGCCGTGAGGAGGAGGACCAGGCGCAGCAGGGACCAGCGGACTCTCATGGATGGGCTTAATCTTAGACACATGGAAAGTGGGGTGCACCCTCAGGGAATTAGGCAGTTGGAGCCGGACAGCAGTTGGGCTAATCACTCTTATGATAGGGAATGGGCCAATGAACCGAGTGCCAGCTTCTGCGACTCCACCCTGAGTGGCAGGTTCTTCGATGACAACCACACCCTTTGACCAACATGGTAGGTGGGAGCAGGAATTCTCCGACGGTTGGCCCGGTAGTGTAGCTGGCAAACGGACCTGAGGAGTGTGGCTCGGGCTTGCTGACCAGGGGTGCGGCGACATCGACGGGCAAAGCAAGTGCAGATGGGCAAGTAACCTCCTCCTCCTGGCTGGCAAATAGAGGAGGCTGGTATCCATAAACACATTGGAAAGGGGACATACCGATGGCAGAGCAGGTCAGAGAATTGTGTGCGTACTCCACCCATGTCAATTGCTGCGACCAGGAGTGGGGGTTGCGTGAAGTCATGCATCGCAGTGCCTTCTCGAGCTCCTGATTAGCCCCGCTCTGACTGCCCATTGGATTGGGGATGGAATCCGGAAGTCAGACTGACTGTGGCTCCCAGCAGGTGAGCAGAACTCCTTCCAAAAAGCGGAGGAGAATTGTGGACCACGGTCAGAAACAACATCCCTTGGCAGTCCGTGGATCCGGAAGACGTGTTCCAGGACCACCTGGGCGGTCTCCTTGGCGGTTGGGAGCTTGGGGAGGGAATGAAGTGTGCCATCTTGCTGAAACGGTCAACGATGGTGAGAATGACGGTCATGCCACTTGAAGGGGGGCAGCCCCGTGACAAAGTCAAGGGCGATGTGAGACCAGGGACGTCTGGGCACAGGCAGGGCTGCAGCAATCCGGCTGGGGGGCTGGCAGGACGACTTGTGTTGGTTGCAGATGGGGCAGGCTTGGGCCGAATTCCCGTACATCCTTCCTCAGAGAGGGCCACCAGAACCTCTGGGGCGAGCAGGTTGTAAGTGCGGGTGGAGCCAGGGTGACAAGCTAGGCGGGAGTCATGTCCCCACTGAATGACCTGGGACCTCAGGTCTTCGGGGACAAAAAGGCGGTCAGCTGGGCAAGTGCTGGGACCTGGCTGGTTACGGAGAGCCTCCAGCACCTGTTCCTCAACAGCCCAGGTCAGAGCTGCAACGATGCAGGGACTTGGCAGAATCGACACAGGGTCCTTGGAGGGGGTGTCATCCTTCTGGAATTGACGGGAGAGGGCGTCTGGCTTGGTGTTGCGTGATCCAGGCCGGGGTATGACAGAGTGAAATTAAAACCTGGTGAAGAACAGGGCCCCAGCGGGACTGCCCTGGGAGTTCAACCGTTTGGCCGTGGCGGATGTACTCCAAGTTCTTATGATCGGTCCAAACGAGAAATGGAATGGTGGACCCCTCCAGCCAGTGACGCCACTCCTCCAAGGCAAGCTTCACAGCCAGCAGCTCACGGTTCCTATGTCGTAATTGCACTCAGAGGGGGACAACCGACGTGAGAAAAAGGCACAGGGATGGAGCTTCCTATCCTCCGCAGCCCACTGGAGAAATCACAGCACCAACTCCCACATCCGAGGCGTCCACCTCCACAATGAATTGCCGGTCCACATCAGGCATCTGGAGGATGGGAGCGGAGGTGAACCTCACCTGAGGGTACTGAAGGCTTTGTCGGCTGCTGGGGTCCAGGTGAAGGGTTGCTTGGTGCTGGTTAGAGCAGTGAGAGGGGCAGCAACGGTACTGTAGTTCCGGATAAACTTCCTATAGAAGTTAGCAAACCCCAGAACCTGTTGCAGCTTCTTTCTGTTCTCCGGAACTGGCCATGAAGTGACTGCTGATACTTTGGCAGGATCCATTTGGATACTTCCTTCTGCCACTATGTACCCAGGAAGGCCACTGTCTTGACGTGAAACTCACATTTCTCTGCCTTGGCGTAGAGGAATTCTCCAGAAGACGATGAAGGACTTGCTGGACATGGCGGGTGTGTTCAGACAGGTTTCTGGAGTAAATTAAGATGTCATCCAGGTAAACGAAGACAAACTTGTTTAACATGTCCCGCAGTACATCATTCACTAGAGCCTGGAACACAGCAGGAGCATTGGTGAGGCCAAAAGGCATAACCAGATACTGTGAGTGGCCTGTTGGTGTATTGAATGCGGTTTTCCATTCATCTCCTCCCGGATCCGCACTAGGTGGTAAGCGTTTCTGAGATCCAACTTGGTAAAAACAGTGGCTCCCTGGAGCAACTCAAAAGCAGAGGTGAGCAGAGGCAGAGGGTAACGGTTCTTCACTGTGATGTCGTTGAGTCCCCTGTAGTCGATGCAGGGGCGAAGAGATCCGTCCTTCTTCCCCACAAAGAAGAAGCCAGCACCAGCAGGAGATGAAGATGAACGGATTAATCCTGCGGACAGAGAGCCATTGATGTAGTCCTCCATGGACTTTCTTTCAGAGCAGACAGACGAATAAAGACGACCCCTTGGAGGAGCTGTTCCAGGGAGGAGGTCGATGGCACAGTCACGACGGTCGGTGAGGGGGCAGAGATGTGGCTCTTGCTTTGTTAAACACCCTCTCTGAGACCATGGTAGCATTCTGGGACATTGGAGAGGTCAGGAGCGGAGTTAGTAGGTACTGGCCGAGGGGGTAGTGCGGCAGCAAGCAGGCAGGTTCGGTGGCAGTCCTCTCCCCACTCCCTGATCACCCCGGTCACCCAGTCGAGCTGAGGGTTGTGCCGGCGGAGCCATGGGTAACCCAGGATGAGGGGTTGGCCTGGAGAGGGGGAGCAGGTGAAACTGGATAGTTTCTTGATGGTTTCCGGACAGACCCATCGAGACCGGGGCCGTGACATGAGTGACCGATCCGAGTAAGTGTCCGTCCAGTGCCCGGGCAGGAATAGGAGGTGTCAAACGGAGGTTCTCCAGTCCCAGTTGGCGTGCCAGCTTGATGTCCAGTTATGTTGGCTTCGGCGCCAGAATCCACCAGAGCAGCCAGGGTGTGAGTTGAGTCAGAGAGGCGGAGGTGAACTTGCAGCAGGGGTTTGCCGGGTCGAGGACTGGATGGTCATTGAACTCAACCGGACTCCCCCTACGCCCGGTGAGAGCTTCGGCCCTTTAAAGGGCAGGTTACCACACGATGTCCATCACCTCCACAATAGAGGCAGAGGTTTGAGGTGAGCGACGCTGGCGCTCTGCAGGAGTGAGGGGGAGGCTCGCTTCCCAATCTCCATAGGCTCAGACTGACAAGCTGACCTGGGTGAGTGGCAGTAGATGACAGGAGCCCAGTCGGATCTCTCCGAATGCCGGTAGTAGGTGGACCTTGGCGCCCCCTCTCACGACGACGGGTCTGTATCCTTCTGTCGATCCTGACAGTCAGTGCGATGGCTTCATCAAGAGTGGAAGGCAGTTCATGGGAGACCCTCGTCCTTGATATAGTCAGCCAAACTATGGAAGAACGCGTCCCACCAACGATGGTGTGTTCCAAGAACTTCTGTCTAGCCAGGGTTCGGAAGTCGATGGAATGGTCTGCGACTGTACGTCTGCCTTGTCGAATACTGAACAGTTCACGAGACGCCTCTGCGGTGGGTGAATCCAGGTCAAACACCTTCAGCATCTCCTCAGCAAACAGGTCGAAGGTTGCACATGCGGGGGTTTGACGTTCGAACTCTGCTGTTCCCCAGAGTCGAGCTCGGCCCCGTCCAGGTGAGTGATGGCATACCCAACTTTAGCCCCCTCCGTGACGAGGTCCTTGGCTGCAAGGAGAACTGAAGTCGGCAGCTAGTCAGGAATGGCCGGACCTGGGTTGAATCGCCGTTGAACCGCTCGGGGTTTCAATCTTGGGTTCCGGAGCAGCGGCTGCCGACCGGGGCAGGTAACTCGGGGGCTGGGCTGGTGGGCAGACTGGCTGGGGTAAGGTTGGTGAGGAGTTGAATGATCATGGCGAGTTGTTGTTGCTGCTGCTGAACTGCTGCCATGCTCATCGGTTTCCATGTCGGGAAAGTGTGCGCTGAGTCCATAATGGTCAGATCGTACTGTCACGATTCAGACAGACGACCAGAGGACCACAATTGCGTCACACCAGAAAGTTTATTAAACTTAAGGGAAAAGGGAAGTAGGGAGTGAATGAAGGCTCCAGGGTAACAGGGATCCCGTCCAATGCGCTGGGTCTGTGCCCCCCAGTGGCAGCGATAGGCGCCTATGAAGCCGGTGGTGGGTGGTCCAGAAGTCCTGGGGGAGACACTAGACACAACAGGGCGGAATGAAACCAGGCAGCAGTACAGTTCAAGGGAAATCCAAAATACGTAGTAGCAAGGCAGAAGGCTGGTCAGAGTTACCGGGATTGAAGAGTAGTCAGGAGTCGTAATGGCAGAAGCAGGTCTGGATCTCCTGAGGCAGAAGAGTATCCAAAAAACAGGCAGGTCCGGGGTCACAAAACCAGGGTGAGCCAGAAGCGTGAAGCAAACAGGTTCCGGGTGTGAGCTTTGCAGACGATCTGACACCGGAGAGCTGAAAGACAGGGCCTTAAATACTGGGAGAGGGTTAGTGGGTAATGCAGCGCAGCTGGCAGAGTAATTAGAGCCGAGCAGAGCAGGGACAGGTGGAGCTAGTTAGGCTGAGTAGAGAGAGGGAGGTGAGCAGAGTGGAAGATAGTGGGAAACAAATTAAGGTGGTAACTCCGGTGGAGTGAGAGGGCTCATGACA